>NC_084811.1:27138165-27343165 GCF_963583255.1 Pyrus communis
TAAATAAAAAGTTTGGGGCATTAAAAAGCTTGTATCCATTGAACATTTGGCGTAACATAGATAATGAATAAATAGGATTTAATATCATTCCAATTGCCATTACAAAAGTAATTAATATTTTTGTTGTGTTCACCAAAGGGACGTAGATTAATAGATTACAAGGATAGGTTGTAATTATCGCTATAGCTAGTCATGGGTTAAAGTGATAATCACAACCTTATCTACTTGTCATCTCTTGTCAATCATACTTATCCACTTCTCAAACCCTTCCCTTAATTACATGTAAATTGTACTTAGGATTTGTCTGGTTGTTAGGGCATAAATCATGGGATTGTGTAGTGGTTGTTTGTTCGCTGGTTTATGATCAGTTTTCTTGGCTCTCTATAAGAGCTTTGTTTCTGTCTTGCAAAGGTCATGATCAATATACAAACCTTGAAATTCAACATGGTATTAGAGCAGTGACCCTAGTGGCTTGTCTCTACATATTTTCTTCAACTTCTTCGTTCTTCTATAGCCTTTTCAAATGGCTAAGGCAAACCATTTCAGTCTTGAGGTTGAAAGCTCTAGCGTTTCACTTACTTCAAATTTTACCGAAGTAGAAGTTAATCCAAACCAAAGACTCAGTTCAGTCTTACTGAATGAGTTTAATTATCTTTCGTAGTCACGAGCAGTTTCACTTGCTCTTGGTGGAAGATCAAAACTTGGTTACTTTAATGGAACCATTCAAGCACCTGAAGTCTCATCACCTTTATATGAGACATGGCTATGTAAGGATCAACTTGTCATGTCTTAGCTTCTCAACTTCATGGAGAGGAAGCTGGCTCAGATCTTCAGCTACTCAAAGTCTTCATTTCATCTCTGGAAAAATGTCAACGAGATGTATGGAAATCAAAATAATGCTGCTCGAATTTTCCAGCTAAAAAGGGATCTTGCTGGTTTGCAACAAGAAAGTAAGTCTTTTGTTCAACACTTGGGTGATATCAAGGGAATGTGGAACAAGCTTGATGTGTATAGGCCTCACACCACAAATGCTTCCATGTTTCTTAATAGAGCTAAAGAAGATAAGATTTTTCAACTCTTGGCTAGTCTGAGCTCAGATTATGAAGACTTACGCAGCCACATCCTGATGAACACTGAGTTGCCTTCCTTCTCAAGCGTATGTGTCATTATTCAATGTGAAGAAACTCGAAGGAAGGTGATGAATCTTGAAACAAATAGCAGCTTGCCTGAGTCTAGGGCATATGTTTCCAACCACAAGTTCTCTGATGATGGAAGAGACAAGGGTAGAAGGCTTGACATGAAGAGAAAACATTGCAACTATGGTGGACATACCATTGACAAATGTTGGATTCTACACTCGGAGCTCAAGCCAAATTTCCAGAAGAACAAGGGTTTCTAGAGAAACTCACAACCATCTTTGTACAAGGTTAATCATGCAGCTTTGCCTACTCCTACTTCCTCAAGTGAAGGTTTGCTTGACTTCACTTCAAATCTAGTAAACTTGATCAATGAGTTTGCTGTTTATTTACAAGGCAAACAAAGAAGTGGAGATCTCAAGAATACAACTGGGGCCGGAGTTGAAAACCTAACTGCATTACTAAGCAAGTTTGCAGGTTTTTCGACTAATTCTGATCATCATGGCTTAAGTAAACATATTCCATGTATACTAAAGGCCTTCTTAGTTGCTTTAAATGCTAGTTTTATGCATGATTATTGGATAATAGACTTGGTAGCCACATACCATATGACAAACAAATCTTCACATTTACATGACTTTGAGAAAATGATAAACTATTCACAAGTGTCATTAGTAAATGATAAGGTTGTCTCATTTGTTGGGAAAGGGAAAATTAAGTTAATCTTATATCATAGAGTCCATAACCTTGTATGTTCCTTCATTTCCATTTCAACTTTTGTCAGTTGCAAGAATCACGAAACAACTAAATTGCCATGCTATTTTTTCTCCTAATCAAGTCATCTTTAAGGATATAGTCACCAAGAGAAAGATTGGTGAGGGTTTTTTCCTAAATGAGTTGTACTACCTTTCAAAGGACTTCTAAACACCTAAGAGTTTTCAAGTCAGCTGAAGCCCTTCTCAGGAACAACTACTTTGGCACCACCATCTTGCTCATCCCTCAAACCATGTTTGGTCCATTTTGTTTCCCACAATGTGTAAAAGTAATTTAGAGAGTGATACTTGTCACTTCTCAAAATCAGCTAGGTTACCCTTCAATTCCTCTATGTCTAGAGCTAGTAAATTGTTTGAACTTGTTCATTCAGACATCTGGGGACCTACAACTGAATCTGTAAAGTCTAGTTTTAAGTGTTTGGCTTTCCTTGTCAAATATTATATTTGTGTACCACATGCCCAATTTAGTTATAGACTACATTATCTGATTATGTGATGTGTTATAAACTAGCACTCAAATTAAACCCTCTTGTTGACAATTGTAGTAAAGATGTAAGTACGGATTGTTTTAGGCCGAGGATTAGGAGGGATTGCTAATCTACTCTAAACTGACTTAAAAACACAAAACTAAACTTAAAAATAGAAAACTAGACTCTAAGACTCTTAACTAGACTTATATGACTCAAAACAAACTAAAAAGACTTAAAACAACACAAAACAATAAAAAAGACTCAAAACAGACACTAGGACTTACTTTGGACGAAAATTGAATTGATTTTGACTCAAAACATCCAAAAACACAAATTGGACAGATTCTAACTAATTTGACACACCAAGGTAAAGGGGACTGGGTTTTTGACCAATTTAAAGTAAGAACAAGTAAACTGCAGAAACTAAGTAAAGGGATACGAATTTGGGTGAATTGATGGGTGATTAGCTAGCTAGAGGGTCCTTCTCCACACATGATATATATGCACATGAATTGATTTCCAGTTACTCTTTCATTGAACCATGTATGACAATGCCCCAGATTAACCGTGTCATCACTAATTAACCCTCAGATTTTCCTTAAGTCATTGAATTGGATGGACAACGCATCGGCAACCAAATTATTCTTTCCAAGTTCCATACATGAACTGCATAATAAAGACACAAGCAAAGATCATTAAGCTTTGTGAAAATCATAAGCATTGACAAGGCATTCGTAACTATGACATCATGATACTCATGCCAGGAATTTAACTTAACACGATCGTGACCAATAACTTCCACTACTTGTGAATATAAGTTTATAACGATTATGTGAAACTCCCTTATATTCTAGCATCAAATTCATACATGGAAACTAAGTAGGCCTCCTTAATCAACATACAAGAATAAGTTCTGAATCAAATAGTTAAGTAAATTGCATTCACGATTAACAAAATTATAACTGGAATTAATCAACTCATATTGCATAAATAATCATGGTTTCAAAGTCTCTTCTAGCTAAAACGAGTTTAGCCTCTCATGTTCACAGCAAAACAAAGAAAACTTAAATTAAACATTGATAAATAAGATAGATTACACCTAAGAACGTTCCAACAATCCAAACTTTGAATGGCAGGCATGGCTCCAAGGGGTTTTCCTCTCCTTCTTCCTTGCATGGTTGCGGCACAAGGTGGTTGTGTATGAGATTAGGTTGTGGTGTGTTATGGAAGGGGGTGCGGCTGTGTGATGGATGATGGATGAAGGGTTCAATGAAATCCCATTTTTCTTGCGGCAGAATGTGTAAATTAAAGGAAAGAAGCCACAACAATAATTAATTAATTTTGGGAAAGATTTGGACTCCAAATCCTCAAGGAAAAATTAATTAAAATCAGAATCCAAGAATAAAAGGGAAAGGAATATGTGGCAGGGAATTGGGAAAGGGAAAAGGAGAGCCTTGCACGGCAAGGAAGGGAAAGGAAGGAAAAGCATGCGACATCCCTCTAAGAAAAGGATTAGGCCTTTTAGAACATATATTTAAGTATCCTAATGTGATTTGGAAGCCTCTGTGCAGCTGGAACTTAAGTGGGAAAGAATTAGGAAAGTTTAAGGAAAGTTTGGATAACATTCCTTTTTTCTTGCTGAGCCTTCTTGTTTTCCTTTTCTTGAATTTATTTACTTCATCTCTTTGGCACATTCCTAGCCTCTTTTGGTCTTCAATTTCGTCCACCCACCTTGCCCCATGCATGAGCTATCCATTCTAAGCCCAAAACTGCTCCAAAATGCTCCAAATTGCACTTTCTTGCTACTTTAGCCCTTTGGACCTACAAACACACGAAAATAGCTTAAATCACTATAATAAATAGAAACTAGCAACATAAATGAAAGAAAACAAGCTAACTAAGTCGCATAAATATGCTCCTATCATTATGGGATGCTGCTACTGGAATTAAACATTCATGGACGTGGCTCACCTTGCGTCAAAGGTTTCTTCTTGCATGTGCATCTCATATCTCTATTTGTGTTGCATTCTGTCTAGATTAATTGTCTAGTCAGTTTTGCTCACTGACTTTTAGTTGTCTAGGTACATAGATTAAGACAACCCATATAAGTTGACTGACACCTTTTTTATGGTAGTCAGTTTCTAGCCATTAATCTATTTAGATTTCTTTTGCAATCGACAAGTGTCCTTGGGACAAATTGGCTAATGGAAAATTAGATTTCCTTGGGTATATTTGTTTCCTAGGGTTTCATTTGGTCCTTGGGGTTCAAAATTTATTTTAGAAAGAAAGTGCCTTCAAAGCTTTGAGCTTGCCTCTTCTTCATTTATGGAACCCTAGCTGCAAAACCAAGTTCATGCATTAAACACCCAATCATTGTATATTAGGATTGCATTGTTTTAAGGTTTTGCATAAGTTCTTGGTCTGGTTTTAAGCTTTTAATCCATTTTAGACCAAGTTTTTAGTTCAAGTTAGATTTTTCCTTCAGTTGTTTGATTGGAGAATCTTACTGGTCGATTGAACTCAGATTTGCATCAACTTCATCATTTGCATAAGTTGATAGTGGTGCCACAAGGTGAAGAGCTCATGAGGAGTTACCACTTCGTGAAGACCGAATGAGTTCATCTTGTGTAAGGCAAGGTTGCATAAAGGTAAAGCTGCTCCATAGATAGGTATCTAGGAATTGAGCTTCTGTGATCTTTGTATGAACCTTTGTTTACACTAGTGGATTGGATTTAGTGGTGAGTCCCCAGTTTTTTAACCCAGAGGCGGGTTTTTTGGCCAAAAATATCCCGTGTAATTTATCGTTTTTCAAGTTTACTTATCTTACTCTTTGCTTATGATATATATTCATCATTATTGGCAAATAGATAAGTCCATGCAACTAAGATTGTCAGAGTTATAATGTGCATTGAACTGGATCTTAGTTAACTAGAAACACTTCAGTAAACCGAGCCTTGAATTAGCTACTTCCGCTGTTAAAGTAAACTAACATACATGATCTTAGTTAATGAGTGTTGCTAACTAGTCAGACAAGCACATATATAGATTTTAAATTGTAGGTTATTCCACCTGGTACCAATTTCAATTAATATAAGAGCTTTGCTCTAGATATACATAGAGTGATCTGTGGGAGCTACTGGTAGTGGGTGGAATCTCACCACGGATCGTTATCGTGTTGCGGGATCTTGCAACTCTCCTCCATTCTTTGATGGAACAAATTATGCTACTTATAGTGGTTGATTATCTCACCCTTGAGTGGAAGGCTCTATCAAGGCTAGTCAGTGGAGAGTATGTGATTAAGCCAAAAGGTGAATGGACTTAAGGAGAAATTACTTCGGCCATGGCTAATATGAAAGCAAAGAATGTTATTGTTTTTGCCATTTTGTCTAATCAGTTTGCTCATGTTCGATATTGCACAACTGTCAAGCAAGCTTGGGACAAACTCCAAATTCTTCATGAGGGTGATAAACAAGTGAGAGAACTAAAGCTCCAGATGACTCTTTCAAAATTTGAGGATTTGAGAATGCTTGAGTTTGAAACCTTCTCCACCTTCTATAAGAAAGTTAAAATGTTGAAAAATGAAGCCTTAGGATTAGGGAAACCTATTGATGAAACAACCATTGTTCAAAAGATTATGCGATCCTTACCCAAAAGATTTCAAGCAAAGAAGGCTGTCATTCAAGAGTTTTAGGACCTAAATGAGATCAAGCTTGGAAAATTTGCTGGGAAACTCATCACCTATGAGATGGAGCTTGATATGGATGAAAATGACTCCAAGAAGAGAAAAGAAGTGGCCGCCCTTCAAAGTGTTGTGAACAGTGAGGGTGTAAGTGACTTGTGTGGACAAACCTCAGAAGATGATCTTACCTTACTTGTCAAACAATTTAGAAGGATTCTCAACAATAAAGGAAGAGAGTTAAAAAAGATTAGGGAGTCCTCTAGAAACTCAAAACACCAATCACATGAAAAGTTCACATTTGGTAGAAAACAAGGAAAATTTACAAGTAGAAAAGACAAATCTCCCTTAAGAGAATCTGGTTTTTGCTTTTCTTGTGGTGGTAATGGACATCATGCTGGTAAGTTTGCAAACAACAGGGAATCAAGTCAGAAAATGGACAAAACAATGTTGGCTACTTGGAGTGAAAGTGAAAGTGAAGAGTCTATGCATTCTGATGAGTCATCAAATGATAAAGAAAAAAATTGTTTGCTTCTCTAAGAAAGGCTATCGAATTATGGACGAATATGGAAAAAAATATTATGGTTCTTCCTACATCTGGAGACAATTGTTACATTCTTGATGCTTCAAAGGTTGGTGAATCCCCAATGTGCAACAAAGCTTGCGATGATGTTAGTGTGTTGTGGCATAAAAGACTTGGTCATGTCCACTTCAAAGATCTTCAAAATTTGTCTAATCGTGAGGTTGTTAGAGGCTTACCTCATCTTTTAGTTTCTAACTCATGTGTTTGTGGATCTTGTCAACTGGGAAAGCAGACCAAAGTGGATAATAAGAGACTAAATGATATTGCAACCACCAAGCCTTTACAATTAGTGCATATGGATCTTGTTAGTCTAATTCAAACATTGTCTATAGGAGGGAAGGAGTATATTCTGGTAATTGTGGATGACTACTTTAGATATACTTGGGTGTGTTTCTTGAGGAAAAAATCAAATAATTTTTAACAGTTCCTCACAGTATACAAAGTAATGCTAAATGAATATCTGACCAGTCGACCTTCTCTTATTAGAATCAGAACTGATCATGGCACTGAATTTAAGAATGCTCTATTTGATGAATTCACCTCAACCAATAACATCAAACATGAATTTTTAGCTCTTAGTACTCCTCAACAAAATGAAGTTGTTGAAAGGATAAATCGTGTTCTGATTGAGATGACCAGGGTGATGTTAAGTTGCAAGAATCTGGCAAAACATTTTTGGGCCTAAGCCATGAATACTACATGCTACATTTTAAATAATGTGACTTATTATGAACTCTGGAGAGGTAAAAAGCCAATATTAAAGTATTTCAAAGTGTTTGGAATTGTTTGCTTTATTATGAGAGATTGAGAACACTTAGCCAAGTTTGATACTAATTATGATAAGGGAATCTTCTTGGGGTACTCCAACACCAGCAGGACATATAGGGTCTACAACCTACGAACAAAAACTATCATGGAGACCATAAATGTTAAAGTTGATGACTCTTATTCTTCCTACTCCTAATGCTAAAAATGTTGATTTCTGCCCTCCTCCCTCAAACGATAATGATGGTGTTTCTGGTCAGTCAGGAGATAGCAGTCAGAAAGTGACATAAAAAGTCAATCTAGCTCAAATCAAGATTCTTGTATCGTGTTTAGGGATAAGCTAAAGTGGGCTTAGGGTCATCGAGTTGAGGAAATTATAGGTCCCATTGACCAAGGCGTTAGAACTCAAAGACAACTAGCTGATGAAGTTGCAAATGTTTGCTTTGTCTCCTAGATGGTGCCCAAGAATTTTGAAGATGCCAATTCAGTTAGATGCATTGATGATCGAAAGAGTACTTTTGGAGAAGCTTTATTTGTTGGGAATAATTTGGATGCTTGGCACAACAAAAAGAAAAATTGTGTCTCTTTGTCTTTTCCCAAGGCTAAGTATGTGGCTTCTGGGAGCTGTTGCACTCAATTAATGTGGATGAAGCAAATGCTCAGTGACTATGGTATCTCTCAATCCACATTTCTTGTTTATTGTGACAATATGAGTGTTATTGATATTTCCAAGAACCCTGTCCAACATTCAAGAACCAAACATTTTGACATAAGGCATCATTTCATTAGAGATCTTGTGGAAGGTAGAATTCTTACCTTAACCTTTGTGCCAACTAAAAAACAGCTAGCTGACATATTCACTAAAGCCCTAGATAATTGAAGGTACGAGGATCTTCAACGGTCTATTGGTCTGTGTGATATGATTTGAATAGGTTGTATAGCCTTGCTTCCAGGAGTTGAAGAATTTGTCTAGTCTTTATGCATGTTTTGTACAGACAATTATCTCATCAGATAACCTCTCTTTGCTCTATGTATGCATCTCTTATCTATCATACATTGTTAGTAATATACGGATTAGCCTTGGATAATCTTTCATTGTGATGTCAAAGGTTCTCCTAATTCTTTCTTATGGCCTCTGAAAAATCAATTTTCCAATCATCCAAATCTAGTGGTGTTTTTTAATTTGATATTGCTTTGGTCCTAATTGAGTGGTAGTGACTTTACTTACTCTATAATCTGGACATTGTGCCAATTCTCTTCCTTTTGTCCTCTCCCCAAATCAGAACTAAAATTTAAATGGGAGAGTGTCTTATGAAAGGGGAGTCTTCAAAAGGAAGTATATGTTATCAAATGGGAAAGTAGGTCATGTATCAAATTCTCTTAAAATATCAATGGCGATTCATCAAAATTTCACCTCATTCAAATGACCTTGGCATTTCTCAAATTGGTGCCTCACTCAAAGTTCCACACCAAAGTTGGCTTTTCCTTCAAGGCTTACGCCTTACTTTTTGCGAGTCTTGTTCATCATTCATATTATGTAAGAAGTGATGTCTCTTAAGGTCAGTGGATTATTAAAAGCTTGGTTAACTTTGAAAATGCTTTTAAGATTAAATGCTTGCCTCTATGATTTCAAGATTGTTGTCTCCAATCCTATCCCCTTACCTTAACACATCACAGTTGCTTCATGAGCAAGTGTTCATCTTTATATTACTATCTATGTATGACCCTAAAGAGTTGTCTTTTGAGAATTGCATTGCATATTGTTTTTATTAAACACTTGTCATATCAATATCTCTTGGAAGCATTGATATTCAAACTACTTTATATTATCCATTTCATGGCTTGTGTTTTAGTTGTTGTTTATTGGTGCAAAGATTCAATTATTATCTTGATCTCTACCATCTTAAAGAGCTGCATTCGGTTGTTTGGGTACATTTCAATGCCTATGCTTAAATTTATGTTTCAATGAACATCTTTGTTTTCTGTTGAGTCACTATCCCTTGTCAAAAAAATGAAGTCATGATTTAGGATTATGGGGGAATGTGTTTTCATGAAGAGCATCATTTATTGGGGAGTTAAATCACAATGCATGCATCTTTTTGTGCTTACTCATTGCTAGACTCATTGTTGCTACACCTTGCTTGGGCTTATCCATATGATTTATTGCAAATTCTTTATCTGTTGTGCTTTATTATTCATGTCCAGTGTTTTTGCAGCAAATTTGACTACTCTGCTTTTTCCCACCTTGTCTTTGTCTTACCATGACAAAATGGGGGAGAAGAATTTTCGTTGTGTTTCATACCTTGCAAGCATTTTCTTATCCATGATAAATTTCACTTGTTCTTGTCAAAAGTTGTTCATACGCAAGATTCATTCCTTGGCTTTTCTCTTGATTGTGGGGGAGTGAAATTAGTTCTAGGCTTGGGGTATTTTGTCAAGGAAAGCCAAATGGGGAGATTGTAAGTCTAGTTTTAAGTGTTTAGTTTTCCTTGTCAAATATTATATTTGTGTACCACATGCTCAACTTAGTTCTAGATTACATTATCTGATTATAAGATGCTGCTACTGGAATTAAATGTTAAAGGACATGGCTCACCTCACATCAAAGGTTTGTTCTTGCATGTGCATTTCATATCTCTATTTGTGTTGCATTCTGTCTAGGTTAATTGTCTAGTCAGTTTTGCGCACTGACTTCCAGCTGTTTAGGCATATAGATTAAGACAACCCACATAGGCTGACTGACACCTTTCTTGTGGTAGTCAATTTCTGTCTATTGATTTGTCTAGATTTCTTTTGCAGTCGACATGTGTCCTTGGGACAGGTTGGCTGATGGAAAATCATATTTCCTTAGGTATGTTTGTTCCTTAGGGTTTCATTTGGTCCGTGGGGGTTCAGAATTTATTTTAGAGAGAGCGTGCCTTGAGCTTGCCTCTTCTTCATTTATGGAACCCTAGCTGCAAAACCAAGTTCATGCATTAAACACCCAATCATTGTATATTAGAGTTGCATTGTTTTAAGGTTTTGCATAAAGTTCTTGGTCTGGTTTTAAGCTTTCAATCAGTTTTAGACCACGTTTTTGGATTCAAGTTACATTCTTCCTTCAATTGTTTGACTAGAAAATCTGAATGGTTGATTAAATCCAGATTTGCACCAACTTTATCATGACATCATTTGCATAAGTTGATATCGGTGCCACAAGGTGAAGATCTTAGGAGGAGCTGCCACTTTGTGAAGACCGAAAGAGTTCATCTCGTGTAAGGCAAGGTTGCACAAAGGTAAAAATGCTCCATAGATAGGGATCTAGGAATTGAGCTTGTGTGGTCTTTGTATGAACCTTTGTTTACACTAGTGGATTGGACTCAATGGTGAGTCCCTAGTTTTTTAACCCAAATGTGGGTTTTTTTGCCAAAAACATCATGTGCAATTTATCAATTTTCAAGTTTACTTATCTTATTCTTTACTTGTGATATATTTTCATCATTATTGGCAAATAGATAAGTCCATGCAACTAAGATTGTCAGAGTTATAATGTGCACTGAACTGGATCTTAGTTAACTAGGAACACTTCAGTAAACTAAGCCTTAAATTGACTACTCCCACTGTTAGAGTAAACTAACATATCTAATCTTAGTTTATGAGTGTTGCTGACTAGTCAGAGAAGTACATATATAGATTTTAAATTGCAGGTTATTCCACCTGGTACCAATTTCATAATCTTTAAATGGTTATAAGTACTTTGTAACCTTTGGGATGATTATTCAAGGATTACTTGGTTATATCTTTTAAAGTGCAAGAGTGAAGTCATGAATGTGTTTAAAGATTTTCATAAACTTGTAACAACTCATTTTGGTTGTCATATTCACACCTTATGGTTTGACAACAGGACTGAGTATATGTCAAATAACATTTCTCAATACTTAAGTTCCCATGGAATTTTTCATCAAACAAGTTGTGTTGGCACTCCTCAACAAAATGGAGTGGCCTAGAGAAAAAATAGAGATTTTCTTGGGAAGACTAGAGCTCTAATGTTCCTAAGAAATTTTGGTCTCAAGGGGTGCTTATTGCCACCTATTTGATCAATAGACTGCCTAGTAAGGTGTTGGATCAAAAATCACCCTATGAAGTCATGAAAGGAAGAAAGATTAACTTTTCTCATTTAAAAGTCTTTGGTTGTACTTGTTATGTTCATGTTGCTTCAATACATCGAGACAAGCTTGATCCAAAAGTTAGCAAATGTGTTTTTCTGGGATATTCTTCAACACAGAAAGGTTACAAGTGCTACAACTTTTCTTCAAGGAAAATCATTATCTCAAGGGATGTAAGATTTGATAAAACAACACCTTTTTTTAAGAAGTCAGTGGAGGATTTCAGTAAGGGGGTGCATGTCTTTGAAACCTTCCCTTTACCAAGTCCAATAATCAGTGATGAAAATGTATACATGCCTACTAACAGAGAATATGGCAACCCTCTAAGTAATGGAGAGGAAAGTTTGCCAGAATCATCAACTCAATCATCTACATCCCACTCATCCTCTGCAGTTTCAAAACCATCACCAATCTTGCTTAAAGGAAGAAGAAACCCATATCATGATCGTCACCCTTCATCCAGGTTTTTAGATTATGTGACTTACGATGCAGGGTACCTAGCTGCTAAATGCTTATCATACCAAAGGATGACACCTAAGCATGCAACTTTTCTCAATTCCATATCCAATGTTTGTGAACCAAGAAACTTCCAGGAGGCAGTACAGCAAGATAAGCGGAAGCTGGCTATGGAGGAAGAGTTAAAGGCCTTGGATGATAATAAAACGTGGAGTGTTACTAAACTACCACAAGGAAAAAAGGTTATGGGAAGTAGATGGGTATATAAAACCAAACTTCACTCTGATGGCACCTTGGAAAGACACAAAGCTAGACTGGTAGCTCATGGTTTTACTCAAACCTTTGGGGTAGACTACAAAGAGACTTTTGCTAATGTAGCTAAGATGAAAACAATTAGAGTGTTGGTCCATTACCATTAATCATGCATGACCCTTATACCAAATGGATGCAAAAAATGCATTCCTGCATGGTGAGCTTGCAAAAGAAGTTTACATAAAACTCCCTTCTGGTCATCCCCAATCCAATGATCCAGAGTTGGTCTACAAGCTACACAAATCCATTTGTGGATTACAACAGTCTTCTCGTGCTTGGTATTCAAAGATGAGTACAGTTCTTGAAGAAGTTGGCTTCAAGAGAAGCAACGCAGATTCCTCTTTCTTTGTTCGAATTGGTTCTAGTGGAACCCTAGTGATTCTTATTTATGTGGATGATCTCATTGTCATTGGTGATAATGCCAGTGAAATTGTCTTACTTAAGAACTCTCTTAAGTAGAAATTTACCATCAAATACCTTGGGACACTCAAATATTTCCTTGGCATTGAAATGGCAACTTCTAAGAAAAGACTTTTCTTGAATCAACAAAAGTATATTCTCGATTTACTTCAAGAAGTAGATATGGTGGACTGCAAACCTGCCTCTACACCTCTTGATTGCAAATAAAAATGACCATGGATGGAGAACTTCTTGATAATATCAATCACTATCAAAGGTTGGTTAGGGGACTTATTTATCTTACAATAACAAGGCCTGACATTGCCTTTGCTGTTAGCCTTGTAAGCCAATTTATGCATTCTCCAACGCTAGCTCATTTGCAAGTTGTTAAGAGGATACTCAAGTGCTTGAAATGCTATTTGGGGCATGGCATTTTGATGCAAAATAATGCTCACACGCACATCCTTGGTTACACTAATGTTGATTGGACATGCAACTCTTTGGATCACAAGTCAACTACTGGTTTCTACATTTTCTTTGGACCTAATCTGGTGAGTTGGAAAAACAAGAAGCAAAGTGTGATTGCTCGGTCAAGTGCTAAGGCTGAGTATAGGGCTATGGCCAATACTACTTGTGAATTAATATGGCTCAAATGCCTCCTTTCTAATTTAGGGTTCCCCAGTTCTCAACTAATAACTCTTATGTGTGCTAACTAAGCAGCCATGCATATAGCCTTTAATCCAATTTTCCATGAGAGGACCAAGCATATTAAGGTTGACTGTCATTATATTCGTGAGAAGGTTCAATCAAATATCATACAAACTTGTTACACTCCAAGTTCCAGACAGTTTACTGACCTCTTTACCAAGCCATTGGTAACTGCTGTGTTTCAAGGTCTTTTATCCAAGCTTGGATCAATCAATCTCCTTGATCCAAGCTTGAAGGGGAGTATTGGAATAGATTAATGGCGTGTTTATCAATCAGGGTTGGAATGAGATGAAAGGAAATCATTCCTGATTGAAAGGATTCCAGTGTTTACTCAACATTTTGGGAATGAAAACAAGTGGGGTCCACTAGAAAATAGGAATTCAATTCCAGAATTTGGATGAATTGAATTACTGAGATGGAGGTGGTAATCCTACTCTGGGTGAAAGCCTCTATCTGGAATCATACTTTCTTACCCAAAATACCCTTAAAATGTTTTAGCACCCAGCCTTCTATCTGTTTCTCTCTCTCGCCGACTCCTTTACAACTTTAGCACCCGGACCCCTCCATCTGCACATGCACCGTACTGGATTGAACTTTGAAGTCGCCGTCAGAAGCTCGTCTACGCTTGCACCATTGCAAGAATCCAAGGTTCTGACAAACTATTCTCAAATCTGACGTTCTAACCCACACCGAGATTTCCCTGAAATCTAACCCGCACCGACGAAGGAGCATGAAACAATGAAAGGAAATAGGAGATGAAAAAAGGGAAAAAAATCAAAGGAAGGAGGAGATGAAAAAAGGGAAAATGAATCAAAGAAGGAAATACAGTTGTAGTCTTCTGTAGCCACATATAAATCACTTTTTTTTATTTACCATTATATTGTATAAAATTGTATTAAAAGAAATAACCATAAAATATTTGATTTGTGACATGGGCATTTTAGTAATTGTAATATTTTATACTACAATTCTGTTGAATTAGTAAACAGTTTTATGAATTCACTACTATTTCTATTCCGATTCCAGAATATTTTAGTAAACAGCTTTTATGGAAATCTAGATTTTGATTCTCTTCAATCCAATTCCTCCTCAATTCAATTCCTCTTCAATCTAATTCCTCCAATTTTGATAAACCCTAAACCCTAAATTGCAACCGAAAAAGTTCGCATTGTATAATATAAATCTCCAGTACAAGCAATCAAAAAAGCAAGACACATAGCATAATAGAAACATTTTGTAAAAGTGTAATCATCACTACCGGATCGTAATGGGGATGTTGTCTTAAGTTTAATAAGATTCCTTCTAGTGCAAGGAATAGATATGGTTATGGCGGAAAAGAAAGAACGACATAACAACTTAATATAAAGAATGATGAAGATAAGAATGATGGAGATAAGAATTAAGCAATTTGTCTATTGTGGATACAAAGTCCAGCAAACAAGATCGAGGAAAATTGTGGAGATAAGAATTAAGCAATTTGTCTATTGTGGATACAAAGTCAAGCAAACAAGATCGAGCAAAATCGTACTTTGTGATTACAAAGTCAATGGTCTATTGTATAGACACTCATTGTTGTATAACTTAGCTTTTATTACATGTAGTTGGGTGTAGTTGAGAGCTGCTGCCTTTATTGTTGTAAGACCATCACTCCTAAATAAGGAGTCCTTCTTGTATCAAGAGCTATTTGTCTAACGACAAACCTCTTATTGAATTTTTTTTCCCTTCTTCTGCCTTACCTTTTAGTCGACTTTTCTTTAGTTTCCATGGCTGGTTCTTCTCTTCTTACCAGTTCCCTTCCTAATATTTCCTATTTGGTTTCAATCAAACTTGATTGAACCAATTATATGTTGTGGCTTGCCCAATTTAATCCCTTACTTAAAATAATGATCTCGTTGGCTATGTTAATGGTACAAAACATGTCCAGCAAAGTTTCTTCAGGATGGTACTACTCCCAATCCCGAGTACGTGACTTAGCAGCGACAAGACCAACAATTGTTGAGTTGGATTAACTCAACTTTGACACCAAATGTGCTTTCCATTGTCCACAACTTGTGAAACATCCCGAGCTATTTAGGATACTTTAAAAACACGATTTGCTTCTCAACTTAAGCACCAAATGTAGTCCACTAAAAAAGGTAACATGTCAATCACAGAGTACGTTGATAAATTGACTAACTTCAATGATCAATTGGCTCTTGCGGGAAAGCCCGTTGATGATGGTGATCATATGGAGCTGATTTTAAATGGTGTTGGTCCTGCTTTCGAAAGTACCGTTACTTTGGTTAAAGCAAGAGAAACTCATATGAGTTTTGATGATATGGTTGCTTTGCTCTTGAGCACTGAAAGTCGTATGGATGACTATAACACTTATTTCCATCCAAATCACACTACTATTCTCTTTGCACCTTCTGGCTCCTCTCCAAATCGTGGTTGTGGAACCACACTTCACCTTGGCAATGGTAGTACGTTCATTCGGTCGTGGTGGTTTTCAAAGTATTGGCTTCTTTCATGGTCGCGGTGCAGGTAATCTTTTTGTTGGCCATTGCAGTGGTTTGAATGGTAGTTTGTTTCATGGTAGATCCTGTAAAGATGTATTAGATGCTTCAGATATTGACAAGTGTACATAAATTAGGGTGCTAAGCAGTTAAGTTTGTTATTAGTAGTTGGCTTGCTTAGTGACTAAGATAGCCTTGTCTATATATATGTGCAACTATTGTAACTCAAATGATTGATTCAATACATATAAGATATAATTTCCTTCTCTCTCTAAAACTGTTACTCTCTCTCTCTCTATCAAGAACACAGATGATGAAGAATCTCTTTGTATTATGACATGGTATCCTCGCCGGTGAAGAAGATTTCTCAATCCTGAGCCGCTTTTTGCTTCTACATTCCTAATCAATTTGTTATGGTGTGAATTTCTGCTCTTCTTCCTTCCTCCATAGCTCTGTGAGATTGTGTATCTGCGAAGTTTTTCTGTGAAGTATATGCATGATTGTGCACACCAAGTGTTCGATTAATTGCTTCTTACAAGATCTATTTGGGTTGCTGTCAATTTACGAGATCTTTACAAGTTTAATTCTTTGTGCTTTTGCACAATTCTTCTTTCTGAAACCTTAATTTCGTGATCTTTTTCACGAATTGTCCAATTCTTGCATAGTTATCTCTACAAATATGGTGACTGCTGTACAGTTACAGATTGTACAGTCTCCGATCACAAACCTCATTGTGAATGTCTCTAATTCTGTTACTGTGAAGCTTGATGATACAAATTATCTTGTATAGAATTATCAAATTTGATTACTTATTCAAAGTTATGGTATATTTGACTTTGTTGCTGGCATTCATCCATGTCCTACTCAGTTTAAAGATGATTCGGATGTTGAAGGTGTTGAAACTGAGGAGTTTCAGATTTGGAAAATGCATGATCATGCTCTCATGCAATTGATCATTACTACACTATCTCCTACAGCCATGTCTTGTATCATTGGTTGTCTCACTTCTCATGATCTGTGGACTAATTTGAAGGATAGGTTCTCCACAGTCACGAAAGCTAGTATTTTTCAACTGAATTGCAGAATATAAAGAAAGGTTCTGATTCAGTCTCTCAATATCTTCAAAGGATCAAAGATGTAAGGGATCATCTCTCTGCTGCAATAGTGAACTTTAAAGATGATGACATTGTAATTTTGGCACTTAAAGGCTTGCATGCTGAGTATAATACTTTTTGAACAGTTATAAAGGGGAGAGATAAAGCCATTTTACTTAAGATTTTAGGTCCCAGCTATTAGCAGAAGAATTCGTTGTTGAAAATCATTCTGTGATTGAAACCTTTGTGTTTGCAATGATGGCAAATGAGCAAAAAGACAAAGGAAATGTTATGATGTTTAAAGAAGGGTCTAGTCAATCTCAAACACATAACTATACTCCTCGTCGATCAACCAACACTGGTCCTTATAATGGTGGCTCTTCTAATCACAATGGAGGGTACAGTTCCAATTAAAGAGGGGGAGGAAGAGGCAGAAACAACTATAATTCTAATAACAGACTCAATTATGGTTCTTCAAATTCCAGTGCAAGAATTCTTGGTCCAGGAAAACCACATGTTTCTACATGTCTTGATCATGGATATGATATTCCAACCTACCAGATTTGCAACAAATAAGGTCACATTGTTGTTAACTGCTTCCAGAGACATTCGTCCTCCACTACTCCATCCTCCAGGCCATAGTGTCAAATTTGTTGGAAATTTGGACATACTGCCTTGCAATGTTTTCATAGAACTGATTTCTCATACCAAAGAAAGGCTCCATCTCCAAATCTATCTGCTATGCATATAACTTTTCAACGATCAGCACCTCAGGACCAGTTTTGGGTGGCTGATACAAGAGCAACTTCTCACATGACTTCTGATTTGGCAAACCTTCATCTTGCAACTCCATTCTCTGGCACATATACAGTAACCACAGCCAGTGGTTCAGGTTTGCATATCTCTCATATTGGCTTGAGTACATTAAGGACACCTAAATATGCATTTGAATCATATGTCTTCAGTTTGTAAATCATGTTTAAAGGGAAAATTTACAAAGCTTCCTTTTGTTTTCCCTACAAATAAAACTGTAAAACCCTTGGAGGTGATACATAGTGATGTTTGGGGACCTTCATCTACTGTTCCAGTCATCAATTCAAACATTTCTTGCTTGACAAAGGTATAGTTCATCAAAAATCATGCCCATACACCCCTGAGCAAAATGGTCTTGCAGAAAGAAAGCATAGGCACATTTTAGAAACTGATATCACCCTTTTACAAAATGTTTATTTTCCCTCTAAGTATTGGTTTCATGTCTGTGCTACTTCTGTGTATCTTATTACGAATGCTTTGTCAAACATTGCACATGTTTTCACCATATAAATGTCTTTTTGGTCAGCCTCCTCAGATTTCTCATCTTAAAATCTTTGGTTGTGCATGTTATCCTCTTTTAAAACCCTATAATACTACTAAGTTGCAACCCAAAACAACTCGGTGTGTGTTTATAGGATATGCAGGCTAATATAAAGGTTATTTGTGTCTTAATCCACTTACTGGAAAAATCTTGGTTTCCAGACATGTGTTATTTGATGAATTTGACTTTCCATTTTCAAATTCTCAAAAATCATCCATTCACTCTCATGACATTTCATCTCAATCACAAGTATCTATCCCTATATCACAGTCATTACCACTATTAGTCACTTCCCAAAACATAGTCATTCCTCCTTAACCATCTTCTTCACTTGTTTTATCCCCTACAGCCTCAAAGTATTCCACTTCCATAACCACTAGAGCCACAGAGTTATTGCAAAACCTTCCCTCTAATGCCTCAGAATTTTTGGATTCCTCTCACTATAATTAATCTTGTGAGCCAGCATCTCAGAGTTCTACACAGTCTCAAATCCCTGTTGATCCAAATTTTCAAACAGAAAATCTATCTGTTGTTCTTCCCATACCCTCAGTTAGTTTGCATCCCATGCAAACTCGGTCTGAAGGTGGAATCTCTAAAAGGAAAGTGTTCACAGCAACTGTTCAATCATTTGCAAATGTCATTAAACCTACTTCATACAAATCTGCTAGTAAAATTCCTGAGTGGCAAGCAGCAATACAAGAAGAGATAGATGCTCTTCATGCTTAGAAAACTTGGAGTCTAGTTCCTCTACCCTCTGGGAAGAATTTGGTTGGATGTAAGTGGGTGTATAGGATTAAAACACACTCTGATGGTTCTATAGCTCGATACAAAGCTCGATTGGTTGTAAAAGGATATGATCAAGAGGAAGGTATTGATTATAGTGAGACTTTCAGCCCTGTAGTTAAACCCACCACTGTGAGGTTGATTCTTGCTTTGGCATCACAATTCAATTAGTCCTTGAGACAATTAGATGTCAAGAATGTATTTCTGCATGGTGAGTTAAATGAAAAAGTATATATGACCCAACCTCTAGGATTTCAGAGTGACATTCATCCTTCTCAGTATATGTGTAAGCTAAATAAGTCATTATATGGGTTGAAGCAAGCTTTACAAGCTATTTGCTTGGTTTGGGTTTTAAGTCCTCTTTTGCAAATCCTTCACTATTTGTTAAACATAATGTTGTTGGTACAGTTGTGTTGTTACTCTATGTGGACGATATTATTCTAACAGGCAGTTCCTCTACAATGATTGATGATGTTATTATGGAACTAACCAAAGAGTTTGAAATGAAGGATTTGGGCCAGTTGAATTACTTTCTGGGATTGCAGATTGCTTATCAATCTGGTGGCTTGTTTGTCCCTCAGTCACAATACATCAAGGATCTGTTAAACAAAGTTGATTTGCAAGATTCCAAGCCTTATCCTACCCTTTGTTTACCATATCACAGACTTATCAAAGATGATGGCACTCCATATCACAGTCCAAAGCAATATAGGAGCATTGTTGGGGCCTTGCAGTATGTGACTTTTACAAGGCCAAACATAGCCTTTTCAGTAAATCAATGTTGCCAATTTATGCATAATCCCATGAATTATCATGTTGTTGCAATTAAGAGAATTCTTAGATACCTCATTGGAACAATAAACTATGGTTTGTGCTTCAAACCTGGAAAATCACATCTGCAAGCATACAGTGATGCAGATTGAGCAGGTGATCCTAATGATCGCAAATCAACTTCTGGTCATATTGTATATTTTGGTTCAAGTCCCATATCTTGGGCTTCCAAGAATCAACACACCGTGTCCAGATCTTCAACTGAGGTAGAAAATAGAGCATTAGCTATTACAGCTGCAGAATTGGCTTGGATTAGACAATTATTGTGTGATCTTCATTTTTCTGTGTTCACTGCGCCAGTGATTTACTGTGATAATATTTCAGCAATTGCTTTATCTTCTAATCCGACAATGGCGCATCATCACATATCACCAATGATTTAGCTAATTTGAGCCTCTCCACAGAATATACTGGTCAAGATCAAGTCGTTGTTGGTAATGGTGCAGGTTCGTCTATTAAGCATATTGGTTCCTATTCCGTGTCTAAATTTCCTTTAAATTCTGTGTTGCATTGGCCTTCTACTTCCGCTAATTTGTGCTGATAACCATTGCTACTTCATTTTCACTCCTATTGATTTTTTTTGTGAAGGCTCTATCCACTGGGAAGACGTTTTTCCACGGCAAGAGTGAGAATGAATTGTATCTATTTCGTGTAGGTTCGTCGAAGTTTCCCTCCAAGACCGTGGCTTTCTTTGGACAATGAACGTCTTCATTTGTGTGGCATTAATGTTTCGGTCATCCATCTTATGCAATTTTTAATAAAATTATGTCTTCTGTTCCTATTAAGGATTCTAGGTTACCTAGTTTTTGCTCTACTTGCCCATTGAGCAAAAGCACTAAATTACCTTTTGCTTTGTCTCCATCTGTTTTCGTTTGTCCTCTTCAATTGATCCATTGTGAGGTTTGGACTTCATCAATTGCCTCTGTTAAGGGTTCCAAGTATTTTATAATATTTCTTGATGACTATTCCCATTATACTTGGATATTTCCTATGAGATTTAAACATGAAGCTTTTTCTAATTTTCAAAAATTTAAATTGCTTGTTGGTCAGAGTTTTTCTATGAAAGATTTGGACCCCTCTATTTTTTTCTTGGGTCTTAAAGCAACTCGTGGAGATGATGGGTTACATCTAAAGCAGACAAAATATATTGTTGATTTGTTGAAGCTTGCGGATATGTTGGAAACCAAGCCTTGTGCTACTCCAGTTCAATCTAGCTCCCCACTTCGCTCTCTTGATAGGGTTCCCTTGAATAATCCTACTAGCAACCGAAGTGTGGTAGGTGCTTTGTAGTACTTAACTATCACTAGACCTGACATCACGTATGCAGTGGGTATGTGAGCATATGCACCAGCCCACCTCAATTCATTGGATTGCAGCCAAACGAAACCTTCGTTACTTAAAGGGCACAATTGAGGAAGGGCTTCTATTTTGTCGTTGTGGTACTAATTTGGTTGGATTTTGAGACGCGGACTATGCTGGGGTTCTGGACACTAGACGCTCCACTGGTGGTTTCTGCATATATTTTGGTCCAAATTTAATTTCTTGGAGTTCCAAAAAGCAACAAACAATTGCTCATTCAAGTACCGAATCAGAATATCGGCAATTGGCCATCACGGCAACTGAACTTGTTTGGCTCCAACAGCTGCTACAGGAGCTTTGCATCCTTATTTCGACTCCTTTGATTTGGGGTGACAACACAAGTTCCATTGCATTGGCGTCTAATCCCATGTTCCATGCTCCAACAAAACATGTTCATGTGGATTATCATTTTGTGCGTGAGCTTGTAGTGGCAAGGTCATTGAATGTTCGTCATCTGTATACTCAATTTCAGATTGCAGATATCTTCACTAAGGGCTTGTCTTCTGATTGTTTTCATTTTTTAAAGTCCAAGTTCGTTCGCCGTCCACTCATGAGCTTGCGGGGGATGATGAAGATAAGAATGATGGAGATAAGAATTGAGCAAGTTTGTCTATTGTGGATACAAAGTCAAGCAAAAAAGATCGAGCAAAATCATACTTTGTGATTACCAAGTCAAGGGTCTGTTGTATAGGCACTCATTGGTGTATTACTTAGCTTTTATTACATGTAGTGGGTGTAGTTGGGAGCTGCTGCATTTATTGTTGTAAGATCAGCACTCCTATATAAGGAGTCCTTGTACCATTTTGATATAGAAAAGATCAAAAGATTATTTCTCCAAAACAGAGCTTAATTATAAGTTTAAAATACCATTCTCTTCAAAGAAAACAGGACATGGTTTACTTATGTTGGCGGGATTCATTGAAGGGCTGGTATAAACCGGTAACAACCAATGCGACAGTAACCACAAGCAGCCACGATTTGAGAAATGAGCTACGAGGACCCTTGAGTATGATTACAAGGACAAGAAAGGAGATGATGAAAGTCAAGACCCCCTCAGCAATAGGGCCGGTATATGCAAGTCAAGTTTTAAGGAAGGGCCTCCAAGCATGTGTTTGTACTGCTGTGGCATGACCTCATTAATAGCCTGTGGACTGGAAAGTGTAGAGTCCAATGTTAAACTTAAGCATATCATTCTGTGTTTCGTTTATACAGGTATTATTATGCTTTGGAGTTGTGACGGAGAGAAAGGGATAAAAGTGAATTTCTTTGTTGAAAGAGTGAGTACATTCTGTTGGATTATTTTCATGTGAAAAGTGGAATGAGAAAACTGAACACAGATTGAGAAAGGGATAATACTATTTATCATATCATATTTCCACCGGAAATTAAAGAAACAAACATTTTAACAGTAAGGCTTAAAGAAACAAACATTTTAACAGTTGCCCTCCCCACCCCACCCCCTCCCTCCTGAAGGCCTCAACCTAAGCAATTGAAGCAAAAATAGCAGTACTAAACTGAAAGCAAATTGAATTCAAGAGTGAGAAAAGCTGGTGGCAATGGGGATAACGATGACGAGAATGAGCAGCAGAAGAATTATCAATCCGATACACATCCACTTCCTGCTGCTCCTCTGGTAGCCCTTGGCGGTGTTGAGATGTTTTGTTCCATCCTTGACATAGTGGGAAGCATTCATCACATGGTGTTCTATATCATCCATCTGCTCCCCCTGAGCCTCCACCATTACTGCCATGTCTAAGAAAAGCTGATGCAACTCCAACAGGCTCCTCTCGATGTCCTTGGCCGTGTCGTGCCTGTCCTGTATCTCCACCACCGTTTCCAACACCTTCCCCCTCCCATGCTCCTGTATTGCCTTCCCCAGAAACTCCTCTGCCCCGTTCCCACCCCCATTCGAGATTATCTTTTCAATCACCTCCTCATCCGCCTGCTCTCCCGTGACCGTGAAGTAGCGTCTCCCAACAGTCTCCTTGTACTCGCTCATCATCCTCTGCCTCAGACCCTGGAAATCCATCATAAGCTCCTTGAGCTTCTTGCGCAAGCCACTCGTCACCGCCATCCTCGTTCTGTAAATCGGAGTGCCTTCTTTGTAGGCGGAGAGCCTCCTGTTGGCGGCATTGGCACGATCCATGTCCTCTAGCTGAGATCTGATGGTCCTTGTTTTCTTCAGCACTGCCGTAATATCCGCATTGATTCTGCTGCGCAAGGATTGCAATGCCTCGGACTTGTGGAGCGACTTGCTCTCCTCGTTGGCTTGCTGCAGACGCACGAGAATGTCGCGAACAGATGCCATCTCCTGCTTCACCTTCTCGGCCTCTTCCAGGAACAGACCAAGGTCGGTGTGCATATTTGTGGTGGAGGATGACATCTCCACATTGTTATGATGCCCGGCTTCCAAGTCCAAATCTTTCATAGCCTCTTTCTTTAGATCCACGTAGTTGGTGAACGACTTTGTCATCAGGTCGTTCATCTTTCTTTCTTTCCTTTTATTTCTTCTTCTTCTTTGTTCGTTCCAAAATTCCAAGGAAAGATCAGATCACCTGCATTAGATCCAGATTTAATTCATTGTACAATTAAACAAAACTGGATTAGATCCAGATTGATCTACTAAATAGTAAATTCAACTATCTACCTCTAGACCTAGGAAATCGAAATGAATTAGTTTGAAGAGGGATTTAATTTATGCGTACCTTTTTTTTCCAATTACGGAGTTGGATGAGCAAATCAACAGCTAGCCAGTACTACTTCAGTTGCTTGTTTATGTGAAGGAGAATTAGGCAAAAAAATGAGCGAGAACTAATAGATGTATATCAGAATCAGATGCCTAAATTTCAAATGGAAATCCAACAAACAAGGGAGCTGATCATCTGCTTTTATCACAATGAGATTCCCAAAACGGCTGCGTTCAAGTTTTTAAACAACTTCTGTATTACCAAACTAGCCGTTGACAGGTCACAAACAAATAAAAGAAAAAGGAACTAGCCGTTGGAGTCCTAACGGCTATAATTCAAATATCCGTCAGCTCCGTACTTTTTTGTGATGCGAAAGAATTTGGGCTAAAATTGTTTGCCTATGGAAGTTGGGCTCAGCCAACAGATCGATGTGAGCTTAGCCATTCTTCTACTCATGTACCCAATAAAATAAAAAGACCGAAAGGGAGGTTCTTGATGGTTGATACATAATAATATGAGAGTTTTAACAAAAAGTTCATGGTACTGTTTACTTTAATGAAAAATCACATTTTTACACTAAAAAGTCAATCCTGGTACTATTCACTTTACCCTTTATTTTGTCCTTATCATTAAAACTCAAAGTTTTCAAGCATTTTTCATTAGTTTTCCTTAATATTAATACATACAAATACGGATTTATCCACACATAATGATATCCACCTACCATTTGTTTCACATTGGTGGGGCGTGATTGCTCTATAAATCGATTCGGAAACAAGTCTTTTACTTTTAATAATTCTGAAATAAAATTTCTTTTCAATTTCAAAAGGGAAATTTTATTTAAACTCATTTAACCTTTTTCTACACGCAACTTACTTTTTTCACCCATATTGTTTTTTTATTAAAGAATTCATATCTCTTTAAATCCAAATTTATTACCTAAACAACCCTCTCAAAC
The DNA here is from genome assembly GCF_963583255.1 of Pyrus communis. Classification (NCBI taxonomy): domain Eukaryota; kingdom Viridiplantae; phylum Streptophyta; class Magnoliopsida; order Rosales; family Rosaceae; genus Pyrus; species Pyrus communis. Next base: position 27,163,150 of record NC_084811.1, read on the forward strand.
CCAATTTAAAATGTAAAATTATCTTTACACGCATTCCCTTTATAAAATAACATCTCTACTTGAATATTTTTTTTTCAAAGAGGCATCTTTTGCCCCTCTATAATTGCATATGTCATATAGGACTAGCATTTAAGCATCTCCATGGCTGCTTTTTTTATTTTTGCTACCAAAACCCATCCATGGACTAGGGATCCAAGAGATCATTCCGTAGACTTGAATTTGCCAAGAGAATGTTATGCAAGCTCCAGTTCAGTCCTTTTAAAAACAAGTATTTTCATGTACTTTTTAAGAAACTTTGAAGTGACATAGGGCTGGGTGTTTTGCTGCTATGTTAATAAACAAATACACAAATTGGAGTTATTTCGAATAAAAAAAGCTGCAAGACATGCCACCCGCTAGTTCGTGGTTAAGGTTGAGCAATCTTTATTTGCACCAAGAATCAAGTTTTATGTCTTTGCAATACTAATCAAAAGTCCTTGCACTGGTGTTTTGGGGCGCATACAAATGGAAGAGAAAAACAAATACAATATAATATAATATAAAAAGTATGAAATTTAATCCAAAGAAGAAGCAAACAAAAAAATATCCACAAATCGAGTCATACCTTAGTTGGAGGATTAAAAACTTCAAAATCACCATCCATCAATTAGAAAAACTTGTTTTTCTTTATCAGAGCTATTAGGGTTTTAGTCAGAATGAACGTAGGATAAACAAAGGGTGATGTTAGTGTTTAATTATAGTATGTGGGACTATTGATAAATTTGATTTTTATTATTAATTTCATTTTGTACTTAATAGTAATTATGCAAGAGGGTAAAATAGACAATTAACATTTAAAATTTAAGTTGGGTGTAAGAAGAGGTTAGATGAGTTTAAATAAAATTTCCCATTTCAAAATTCTCGGAGTATTCAAAGTTATTAAAATTATTCCAATCTCAAAATTTTTAGAGCATAATGTGATTTTTACGTTCACAAGTTTATCAAAATTTGTATATGTACATTAAATCTCTTTAATGTAATACTCTATAATATTCGAATAAACTCCATATTGTAATAAGTTGTAATTTTTCTTTATCCCATATCAAAGAACTGTGACAACCTGTCCCTAATTTTACGATTTTATTAATTTTAAATGAGTGAATTGACGAAAATGTCCCCAGAAGCGAGAGCGTTGACTTTTGTTGACCAGCGTATAGTGAGACATACGGATCTTTTCAAATTAAATTTCTAAAGTTTATAAAATCCAACGTTAACCGCCACTTGAATTTACGATTGGCAGATATCCAACCGTTGGATCGTAAATAAGTTTTAGTATGTTGTTCTATAAGCATAGTGTGGACTTTGGGAAGTTACTGATCAAAAATCCATGGGTGGATGTAGATGACTTGTGTAGGGTTGTGGACCTCGCCTTTGATAGAGACTTGACCTTTGGATAATACGCTACGAATTGATCGTAAATATTAAAATCAGTATTACTAGAGACTATGTAAGGGAATTGGATCTCCTCCTGAGCAAATGGTGGGGATCCTCATGACCACATAACATGAACCGTTGAATTTTGATTCAACGGCTACAATTATTATAACTTTAGAGAGACCTCCCTGTTTGTAGCCATTAGATCCAAATCCAACAGCTCGTGTTGTGTGGTCATAAGGATCCCACCATTTGCTCAGGAAGGGATCCAATTCCCTATGTAGGGCTTAGTGGGCCTATATTGATTAGTGAGTTATCCCAGATAATATATTCATCGGTTAACTTTTAGGGTTAACCGTTGACTTTTGTAAAATTTGATGGGGACCCTCCTTAGCATATTTCAACACGCTGATTCTGAATCCACCGTCCGTTTTCTGAAAGTTGACCGTTTTAGGATAGTTCCTTTATTAGCCTTACGAAAACGTTTAATTTTATTAGCACGTTATATTTACCTAAATGGTTTCATTTCTAGGCGAAATGGATCGCAAGGACTCTCGATGCTACAAGGCGGGTTCGACTCGACGACATGATATGTGAGTGGGTATGTTCTATATATATATATTGGTTAGTTTCCATAAATACAAGCATTAATAAATTCTTTATGCATTTGCCATGATTAAATTAATGTTTATAAGAAATACCTTATTGTTGGGAAATGATGAAATAATTCTACGGGATGCACATGTAAGCTTACTATAAGGAGATGCCTTGATTATATTTATGGTCATGAATAGTACGATATTGATTAGAATTATTGAATGGATGTGGCATAACTATATTGAATGACTGCATTAGTGTTAGTACTCACCCTGGCCAAGGCCAGTCTTTCACGTGTATGTGCACATCGCACCATACGCTCACTTTGGATCGATTGTAGGTGCTAATCCTATCATACAAGTTGCCATAGGCAACTCCGACTCGTATGTGATGTGCATAGCACCAGTCTTCACGTGATTGTAATACTACAGCGTATATTATTATTACACCTAGTCATGTTCATGTCAGAATACCTCTGCTTGAACTCATGTGTCAGCATGTATCGATGAGAACCTGATATGATATGTTGCTTATGTGAGATTTTGTGATTATGGATGTCATGCCCTTATTTATGAGATATTGTGCTGTAATGAATTCTTGAGATTTTGCAGGCTACAGTAAGTATTTTCTTACTATACGTAGTATGTATATTTTGGAAACTATACTGGTTTTACGACGAGGGGACGTTTTCAAAAATATTTTTTATAAAACTTTATTTTTAGGCCAACTCACTCTTATTTTTTGCCCCTCCAGGTTCTAGTAGCAAAGCTTTCATACCGACGAGGATTATTGGAAAATCTTGGTGTAGACAATTACCTTTGATGGTATAATTCTCATCCTATTTTACTGTACTATACTTATGCTCTGACATCACGTGTGAAATGGGTTCATTCCGGCTCACATGTGCACTCTTGTATTTAGGCACATTCAGGTTTAAATTTATTCACATTTTCCACATCGCTACACTTTATGGCTTCGTCACCTTCCAGGTGTCGGCTAACACAACTCGATTTAGAGTTCTAATGGACATTCCGGGTCAGGGTGTGTCAAGAACCATGCCTCCACATAGTTATAAGTGTCAATGAGTACAAAAAATACGCAAGGAATAAATAAAATACTTGGTGCCCAATGAATCCTATTTAAGAAATACAACATTTATTAAGCATAAATAAACCAATAAATAACATTTTGTTTTTTTTAGTACAATAATAGTTTTAGTTATATATTGGAAGAAACTCCATATTGTAAGTAGTTATAATTTTTATTTTTTTTTTGTCATCTTAAGAAAACACGCATCCACATAATTATAATCTCAATGAGTACAAAATATGCAAGAAATAAACTACATAACGCCCAAGGAATCCTGTTCAGGAAATACAACATTCATTAAAGATAAATAAGTCAATAAATAATAATTTTAACGACACCTCTATTAAGTCGTAACCTTCCAAAAATTATAGAATAGTTTGGTACCAAGTGTACAACTTTAGAGAAGTTTTACTATTATTGATTTTTTTTTCCCCTTAATATTTAGTAGTCAATTCTTTGTTTCTATTTTTAATTAATTTAATTTGTATATAATATGATTATGATGGACCACTTAATTTGTATGCAATAGTAACATCAATTTAATTATTTGTTTCTATGTAATAATACGGTCTAATGGTATTACTCATTTATAAGTAAGATGTCTTAAGTTCAAATTTCATGAATTACAAGTTCTATACCAATTTATTCTCTCTCATCCCTTCATGTAAATATATCGATGTATAAAAAAATAAAGTAGTGCTCAAGCACTAACTCATTAATAAGTTTGTATGAATCACTCGTGTTAGCCAATAGGCAATGTATTCTCATGACTTTTAACTGTTTATTTGTCATGTCTTCATTTAAATTTCATTCTTACAAATATTCACCCAAATTCAAAATTGTTTATCCATTTGATTATTGACTGGAACATTTTGATAGTATGTTGATAACATTATGTTTATTCATATTTTGTTATCATAATTAGATCTTAAATGTTCTTTATTTGGTGAATTTCTATAAAGATAATTTATGAATACTTTTTTTTTTTGGTCAAATAATAGATTTTGTTAGATTGGATGTTAGATTAGTCACCGACAATGTTTGAACTCACGTCATCATGCAAGGATTTAACACATTTCCACCACTATGGACCTATGGTAAATGACCACTTGCAGATGATTTATGAATACTTAAATAATGACAAAAGAAAACAGTCTCCAAAAAAAATTAATAATAATAATGACAAAACTTTAGGGGGCAATTTGAAAAAATTAAAACTTCCCGGCCCATTTTAAAACCAACCCAAACATGGAGAGTGAAATATAATGTATCCTAATTTTTTAATTCACAGGGCATCAAATTATAACAAGTGTAGGTCCTACGTGTCTGTCATGTAAGCAAACGAGATGGAAAAGTAAACAGAGTTAGAACTAATGATTAATTAATTTCAGCGTCTCTAACATTTTGAAGGTCATGTGTGAATTTAATAAAAAGGCTCGTTTTATTTAAAGATTTTTTTTTTTGGACAATATCATCGTACATAATTCAACAATCAATATTCAAACTTGATTGAAATCAACATCTCTGACACACTACGACCCGGAATAACCACCTAGACACCTGAATTGAGTTGTGTTGACTGACACGCTGAAGGTGACTAAGTCATGAAGTGATGGCGATATGGAAAGTGCTACTAATTTAAACCTAATGAAACTAATTCTAGAGTGTGTATGTGAGTGGGACCAACCCATTTCACACAAGTGATGTAAAGAGCATAAGTAAATTGCAGTAATAATAGTAAGGACATTTATACCGAAAGGAAAAGTCTCCATACACGACAACTTTTACCAACAATCCTCGTCGTCACAAAATCTCTATCACTAAAATCCTAGAGGGGCGAAAAATAAGGGTGAGTGGGTCTAAAAATTTTGTGAAACCTTTTTGAAAAGTGTAATCCCTCGCTGTAAAACAAGTATATAGTTTCCCAAAAATATCATAATAATTGCGTGTAGTAAGTACCCTGCAACACAAGTGAGTTAAAGGATGTAGGGCACAACAACAAGGTATCTCAACGTCAAATCTCAATTTGTTATTACAAGAAATCAAAGCTCATTAATTTATGTAGGCACACAAGTTCATTGCAAAGATATTCAAACAATGAAACAGGCTAGGTGTAGGTTTTACATTTTGGTACTACATCACATGAGTTGCGCTAGCCGCATCACATACGAGTCCAAGCACACAAAAAGACAAGCTAACACCTAACTCTAAATCCAAAGCGAATGTAAATAGTGCATGTGAACTACACGTGAAGCTGGTCATCGCCCCAGGACAATACAAATAACTAAGAGGCAACGACAAACATGTAAAAATGAGCATAGAAAACACAAGGATGTCATGCCACAAATTTATGCTCACAAATAAAATTATAAACATAAAGTGTGTGAATATCTATTTGTAAAACTAAACATGGCATGTCACACCATAATATATAAAAGTAGTTGTCGGGAAAAAATCACACACACACACACACATACACACACATATACATATATATATATATATACGTACGTAAAAACGAAAAGACCTACTCACAGGTATATGTAGGTCGTAACCGTCCAACTATTTTGCCTGTGGGCCACCTTTGGATAGTCATCTCCTATACGGGAAATTACTACACTAATCATTAGACTAATAATTAATGCAATAAACTTAATTTCTTTGCACAAAAACGGATTTTTCGTCGGAAATTTGGAGAGAATTTCAAATGCTCCGTTCAGAGCCATTTCACAACCAAATTTTGACCATAATATATCAAAACGAAGCTTAGGATAAGAGGAATTAAAGCCAAAAGTTGGCCCATGCTCGTCGAAAAATGACCGAAAGGTGACAACCCAAGTTGGAGTCTTTCTTTTTCATCGATTTCAAAGTGGATTCGAGCATGCAAGCTCAAACCCAGGGCCTAGGGGTTATAGATAGTCGTTCTACACCTGCAAACTTGACCAAAGCAATAAGATTTGGTTGGGGTTAGCTTAGAAAAATCCTACAACTCGTCAAAAAACATGGTGCATAAGGAAAAAGCTAAATGATATGTCCAAAAGCCACATGCATGTCAAGGAATCGTTTGAACAACTTGAGGAAAACTCACAAAGTGAAGAAATCGAAGCTTATCGAGATGGAGATGGTTTGAACCATCGGGTTCCATTGAGATACGAAATGAAAACATCGTATATTCCTCTAGCTAGGCATGGCAATGAGATTTTGAACGAGTTGTAGAGCGTCCTAGGTAATTTTTAGGAGAGTTTTGGAAGTGTTGGTGGTGATAAGAGATGATGTGGCATCGGTTTGGTGGTGTTTTGGCGTGTCACCGAGAGGGAGAGAGTGAAGATAGAGTTATGGGAGAGAGAGAGTCTGAGAGGTGTGGGAGAGAGTTGAGAGTTGTGAGGTTGACTGAATTGAGCGGAAAGAGAGAGAGTGACATGAGGGTTAATGTGGGAGAGATGTGTGAGAGTAATGATGACAATTATGGTTGAGTGAATTATTAGACCATTTTCAACCCTTGAGGAAAAAGCTTAAAAATCTAAGCCGGAAAATTTTAAGCCAAACTCATAAACTGATATTCTCTTCCAACCCTTATGGCTTAAAAGTTTAGCCCGAGATTATTAAATAATGATTTTAGCCTTTTTTTGGTAACTTTTTTGAAAATAAAATTTATATAGATTATCCTAATTTATTTTTATGAACATTTTAATCTAAACATATTCACATTCCAATCAGTAATTAAAAATCATATAAATACACAGGTATTTATAAAGTTTTAAAGTGAAATTTGATTTAAATAATTTTCTTAACTTATTTTATACCGTCAAATCTTTTTTTTTTCCATTAGATTTGATCTCATTTGATCACAACCGTTAGATTATAAGAAAAAAGTACAAAAAAGTTTGAAATGTGACAGCTTGGTGGGTCTAGAATAGTTTAAGCAAGACTTAAATCCTGGGGGGAATCTAACCCGTGGATATATTTTCTCCCCAAGGCTTATTTTAGGCCAATTGACACACCCCGTCCCGAAGGAGGGCATGCTGGCCGTCACGTGAGAGTGACGTAACCATTTGCACAGTACGGAAGCTTTAAAGATACAATTTCTAAGATGAAACACCCAAAGGTGAGTCCTAATTTTTGGCCATTCTGTCAGAACACCGTTGAATTTCCTCGTAGTCACCACACCTTTTCAATTCTTGAACCTGGAGGGGCGCAAAACAAAGTTGAGTGGGTCAGCAAAACGAACTTATTCAAAACCTTCTTTTCTCTTTGAATATACTAACCCCTCGCCGTAAAACAAATATAGTTTCCCAGAAAATAAACATATATACGTATGTATAGATATGCCAGTCATGCTCAAAGATATATCAATCATGCTTGCAATATGCCATTCATGCTCGAGAATATGCCACAACAGAATCTCATAATCAAATGTAAATGCTCAAGCATAATTCACATCAATAACATATAATCTGGCAGCCGGGAGTCACCTAACGTGACATGTACCGCTGCATATAGAGCTCCAATCTCAACTCATCATCTGAATCTGCACACGAGTCGGAACCACCTAACGTGGTCTGTACGACAAGACTGGGTGTAATATATACGCTCTAGTGCTACGATCACGTGAAGACTGTGCGAATAATCGCGGGTCACCTACGAGTCGGAACCACCTAATGTGGTCTGTACGACAAGGCTTGCACCTAACTTGGATCCAAGGCGAGCGTATGGTGCTGGTGAACATCACGTGAAGGACTGTGCCCTGGCCCTGGGCGGGAGCACTAACACCGGGGTGCAGATTATGAGCTCTCTAAACATCTCAACTACTAATATTGCATACAAACATGAATACCACTTACCTGGCACTTACCTGGGCCTCCTCAGCACCATGCAACAGTATGCATAATTATGGTAATGCACATATTAAAATATGATGCATATATGACAGGATATTTAATTCGTATTTCTTTTAAAAATACGTTTTCTGGGAAATACGTCAAGCATACGTATATATATATATACTGAAAAATAACTGCCCACTCACATATCACATCGACGTCTCGTAGGTCCCTGAGCCTCCCCTAGATTGGTTACATTCTTCCTCTGTATAATTTTCACCTATACAAAAAGTAACCAAATTGACGTTATTTAACGCGCATACACCAAACATTCGTCCATAACTTTCTCATACGTTACTCAATTTGGGTGTATGAATATACCACGGTGATCTACACGACGTCACGAACGCGTGACAATTTTCAGAACTCAATTTGGAGCTCTCACGCGCCCCCACGCGCACTGTTCACGCGCTGCCCACGCGCGCGTCTTCTTCCTCGCGTCGCCGGACTGGTTTCGCCGGAAATAGTGTTTTGCCGGAATTTCTGGGTAAATTTCAAAGTGTCATAACTTCTTCATTTCTTAACCATTTTCAACGTACTATATATCAAAATGAAGGTATTGACGAGACGAACACATCCATACCTGTCTCGACCCCTAACTCGCCGTGGTTTCGCCGGAAAAAGCCCCGACAGCTCCGGCCAACTTTGAACACGACGATCCCGACGTCCAAACTTCTCCAACGAAGTACTCCGAGGCTCCTTGGGACCTCACTAACACATCTACAAGCTTCAAAAGTCCAAAAACTAACTAGATTAATCTTTCATGAACAGTACTCGAAATCGGAATACCTCGAATCGACACGAAAACGAAGGATTTCTCACCTGAAAATGGTATGGTTGCACTCGTACGAGCTTCACGAGTTCGATGGTGTCCTTAGTTTCTTCGATCCATCAAGGTTTGGGTGATTTGTGTGTCGTCCGTACGTTTTCAGAAGGAAGAAGAAGAAAAGGGAGCTCGGGAGAGAAAGAGAGAGAAGTGACAGAAAAGAGACAGAGGGAGAGGGAATCACGGGAGAGAAAGAGAGTGTGTGAGTGTGTGTGTGGTCCTACAACACTACACAACACAACACTACACGTAAATGTAACGAACTAGGGGTAAAATTGTAATTTCAAATGTACGTTTCGATATTTCCGGGACGGGAATGAAGGTATTGACGAGACGAACACATCCATACCTGTCTCGACCCCTAACTCGCCGTGGTTTCGCCGGAAAAAGCCCCGACAGCTCCGGCCAACTTTGAACACGACGATCCCGACGTCCAAACTTCTCCAACGAAGTACTCCGAGGCTCCTTGGGACCTCACTAACACATCTACAAGCTTCAAAAGTCCAAAAACTAACTAGATTAATCTTTCATGAACAGTACTCGAAATCGGAATACCTCGAATCGACACGAAAACGAAGGATTTCTCACCTGAAAATGGTATGGTTGCACTCGTACGAGCTTCACGAGTTCGATGGTGTCCTTAGTTTCTTCGATCCATCAAGGTTTGGGTGATTTGTGTGTCGTCCGTACGTTTTCAGAAGGAAGAAGAAGAAAAGGGAGCTCGGGAGAGAAAGAGAGAGAAGTGACAGAAAAGAGACAGAGGGAGAGGGAATCACGGGAGAGAAAGAGAGTGTGTGAGTGTGTGTGTGGTCCTACAACACTACACAACACAACACTACACGTAAATGTAACGAACTAGGGGTAAAATTGTAATTTCAAATGTACGTTTCGATATTTCCGGGACGGGATGTCACAACCTACCCTCCTTAATAGAATTTCGTCCCGAAATTCAAAACAACCAATCAACAACCCCTAGTGGTCAAAGAACAATCTAGAATACAAATTCCTCGTCTGATCTTCTGTCTCCCATGTAGCTTCCTCGACTGACTGATTTCTCCACAATTTCTTTACCAATTACACTGTCTTAATTCTCAATACATTCTTTTTCCAATCCAAGGTCGTCCTTGGTTCCTCAACCAGTCTAATCCGGATTAATTCTCAATAGTTGCACCGGAACTCCATGTGACGAATCTGCCACCTAGTGACAACACATCGAAATATAATACATTATGCACCTTAGTCAATTCTGAAGACATCACCACTTGTATGCAACTTCATCGATTCCTTTAGTGGTCAAAAACGGTCTGATGTGTTTAAGACTTATTTTGTCTCCTTTCCAAATCTCACTATTTCTTTTCGTGATGAAATTTCTAAAAATGTTGAATCATGAAACACATCATGCTCTTACAATAACTCTGGAAGTAATTCAAGCAACTTCGCTTACTCTTCGATGATCACATAAAGTCCGATGTACTTAGGACTTAATTTGCTTTCCTTTCCCAGTCGAAACATACTTTTCTAAAGTGAAAACTTCAAAATTTTAAGATCATCTACGTTAAACATTCGATTAGTGACATGTTCAACTCTTAATCTCTTTTGCCATTCTTGGCTACTCTCAGGTTAAACTTAATCACCTGAATACTTTGAGAAGACTCATCCATAGTTTCAGGGCCTACCAAAACTCTTTCGTGATCGAATCTTCTCTATCCAGAAGTATTTCTTCCACAAATCAACAAAAATCGACACATTTCATGGTCCTTATGGCGTTACTTTAGAAACTGTGCAACCAACATACTTAAGAAACTCAGCAGTTCCGTAACCCAAATCTCTTCTCCATAAAACTTATAAGTACTGTTGTACTGTGGTTGTTACTCAACACTGGAGTAAATGTACTAACTTGGTACATTGATCAACTATCACTTCAAGTTCAATCATAACCATCCTATTCTCGAACTCAGCAATCTTTCTTTTTCCCTTCTTTCTTTACCTTGGTTAATTCTTAATTTTCTTCGTTAACCATTTGAGTCTTGAGTACGACCTTACTAAAAAGACTTAACTTGAAAATTAGCAATTACAACTTCCTCTCAACCTTCCATTCTCAACTTTACTTCAGTTGATTTCCAATCCACAAGAAGACAATCTTGGCAAGCGTGCCAGACATCAACTCTTACCACCGTCTTTTCACCAAGTGCATCAGCTAGAACAATTTTACGATCACCCTGGTCGTACAATCATGTTCATTAAACAATTCAATCCACCTTCGCTGCCTCATATCAAAATCCTTCCAAGTAATGGATATTGGAGACTTTTTGGATTCGTAAAAATCTTGCATTCTTACCAAATATAATGTCTTCATAACTTCACAGCAAGAATGGTAATCATGACTTCCAAATCACCAGTAGGGTAATTCATTTCATGAGGTTCCTTTTGTCGTGAAACGTATGTAATCACCCTAACATTTGCATCAACATGCATCCAGTACCATTCAAGAAACATCACTAAAAATTTATGATTACCACTATTCTCTGGGAATACTAAATTACGTGCATGAGTGAGGAAATACTTCAGTTGTTGAATCCTTTGCTCACAATTTCCTTCCCACTCATACATAACCTCTTTTCTCAACAATCTCGTCAATGACAAAGCAATGACTGAAAAATCTTTCACGAACCGTCCATGATAGCTTGTTAAGCTAGGATAACTCCAAATCCCAATCACGATTCGTGGTTGTTCTAAATTCTCAATTTCTGCTACCTTTTATGAATTCACTTGAATACCTGAAGCAGATATAATATATCTCAAAAATGCTACTTGATTCATCCAACATTGGCATTTGCTAAACTTAGCATACAATCGACATTCCCTCGATCTTTGCAATATCGATTTAAGATGTTTAGCATACTTTGCTCTAGTCTTATCAATCTTTTCAATAGCAACAACAACAAATCGGTCTAGATATCATTGGAATACTTCATTCATCAAATTCATAAAGTAGTAGATGCATTCGTCACTCCGAATGGCATCACCAAAACTTGAAATGACCTTAACGAGTCCTGAAAGTTATCATAAGGGCATCCTCACCGATAATCTTCAGCTAATAATATCCAGACCTCAAGTCCATCTTAGAAAATATACAACCACCTAGAAGCTGATCAAACAACCATCAATGTGAGGTTACGAATAACGGTTTTCAATTGTTACTCGATTCTACTGCTTATAATCAAAGCACAGCCTTAACGTCTATTTTCTTTCCCACCAATAAACTGGGGTTCCCCTAACGTAATGTACTAGGTTGAATAAAAACCTTTATCAACCAATTTCCAATTCTCTTAGTTCAAAAGGCAACATTCTATAATATATGGTTTGTACCTGGAGACAAATCCATAGTGAACTCTACATCTTTAACTGGCGGCAATCCAGGTAAATTCTCAGGGAAAACGTCAGGTAAATGTTTGACTACTCCCACTTCTTCCACACTACTAGAAGTGACATCACTTAGCACCACATGAGATAAATATCCTTGGCAGCCTTTTGATAATAATCTCTTTGCTCTCACAGCATAAATAACGGCCTGCCTCACTCCACTTTGCATACTTACAAAAGTAATCTCTAGTCATCCAGACCGATGGAAAATAACTGGTTTCCCGGAATTAAAGTATATACTCATATACGTAATATATCTCAAAAATGCTAGACAATATGAATGTATGTCATGCCAAGTATCATAATAGAATGCTCTATAATAACATCGAAATCCACAATCTAGTGAAACAAAAGTAGCTGGCAACAATATATACTCTACTAATACTGAGCACTCTAAATAAGTACGATACTAACATAGGATAACCTATCGGTTTACTTGCTTAACGAATCCACGAATAAGTTATTAATATTACGGTCTGCAGCCCGCAATACTGATAAATCATCGTTGTCTCGATAAGTAAGCAACAACTCTCGAGGGTGTAATATTACTATTTTGCCACTCATGAGGAAATACATACACACGTCTCAACCGCGTTTAAATACTACTTTCTAGGCAATAACAATAATAACGTAAAATTTCTACATTAACAACAAATAGACTTTAGCTAAGTCATTAAGAATAATTATCGTACTCCTAATCAAATCCGAATAATTCTGAGTATCTTGCAGTGATGTGTGGTTAACACATCCCTGGGCTTGTTGTTGTCTCCCACAACCTCTATTAGTGTAAATACTTCGCTCGTGTACACCACGGCCTAACTGACCATAATTAATATATCCAGGAACTTGCTGGATCGGCGCCAGTTGTGGCAAAGAAGACTGCTAGGGCTTCTGTTGGCTTTGGACATAATTTGCAGTTCTATGTCCCATCTATCCACTTGTAAAGCGTCCAATGCTTTCTCACCTACATTCTCAAAGGTGTCCATTATTGTACCTACAGCCCAAAGGTACATTTCTTTTACCAAAATCACCTTGTCTTTGAGATCTGGGATTACCAATACATCTATCACTTTGACTTTGACCAATGGCATTAAAACCTTTGCCAAAAGAACTAGAATCAGCTTCACTTCTTTTGAAGTTCCGAATCTTTCTATATTCTTGATATGACGAATCATTAACTTTATCGTCCTCTTTTGATTCCCATTCTTTTATCATTCTTCTTTACTCTCGCTGAACATGTTCTCAGAGTCCTCAAGGCTCAACAACATCTTGTATACTCCTGGTAAGAATTACAATGGATAGTGGTCACCCAAAGTACCACTGCCTTATGCCACCCAGCCTAAAACAATATAACACTTCAATCAAAATAGCAGCAATATTCGAATGGGACGAGGCAAGTCTGAGAACTTTCTATAATACTCATTGATCGTCAGCTTTCCTTGTCTCACATTTGCAAACTCTTGCTTTCTACCATCATAAGATGCCAAAGGAAATAATTCTTTTCTTTAAACAAGTCCTTAAACAATTCTCAATCGGCTGTTTCCTTCGGTGACAACGAATTATACTCCTGTTTCCACCAGGATACAAGTTCATAACTCAAACCAGGTAGTCGTCTCAACCCTTCTGTCAAAAGGAAGATTCCTTTGACTTGCATAATCTAAAACATCTTTTCCAATTGGTTAATCCATCGCTTTGCTCCCTCAGGTTCATCATTTCATAACGTGATTCAAATTCAACTCATAACCCATCTTAAAATGTCCCTTTTTGATAATATACTGAATCACCAAAATAATAGTTTCCCCTAACAACTAAATCAGGGAGACTAAATTCCTCTAACTACGTGGTTTGCTACGAGGCGGTGTAGTTCTGACAGAATTCACTAGAACTTCTCAAGATGTCCAAGATTGAAACTTAGGCTCTGATACCAACTTGACACACCCCGTCCCGAAGGAGGGCATGCTGGCCGTCACGTGAGAGTGACGTAACCATTTGCACAGTACGGAAGCTTTAAAGATACAATTTCTAAGATGAAACACCCAAAGGTGAGTCCTAATTTTTGGCCATTCTGTCAGAACACCGTTGAATTTCCTCGTAGTCACCACACCTTTTCAATTCTTGAACCTGGAGGGGCGCAAAACAAAGTTGAGTGGGTCAGCAAAACGAACTTATTCAAAACCTTCTTTTCTCTTTGAATATACTAACCCCTCGCCGTAAAACAAATATAGTTTCCCAGAAAATAAACATATATACGTATGTATAGATATGCCAGTCATGCTCAAAGATATATCAATCATGCTTGCAATATGCCATTCATGCTCGAGAATATGCCACAACAGAATCTCATAATCAAATGTAAATGCTCAAGCATAATTCACATCAATAACATATAATCTGGCAGCCGGGAGTCACCTAACGTGACATGTACCGCTGCATATAGAGCTCCAATCTCAACTCATCATCTGAATCTGCACACGAGTCGGAACCACCTAACGTGGTCTGTACGACAAGACTGGGTGTAATATATACGCTCTAGTGCTACGATCACGTGAAGACTGTGCGAATAATCGCGGGTCACCTACGAGTCGGAACCACCTAATGTGGTCTGTACGACAAGGCTTGCACCTAACTTGGATCCAAGGCGAGCGTATGGTGCTGGTGAACATCACGTGAAGGACTGTGCCCTGGCCCTGGGCGGGAGCACTAACACCGGGGTGCAGATTATGAGCTCTCTAAACATCTCAACTACTAATATTGCATACAAACATGAATACCACTTACCTGGCACTTACCTGGGCCTCCTCAGCACCATGCAACAGTATGCATAATTATGGTAATGCACATATTAAAATATGATGCATATATGACAGGATATTTAATTCGTATTTCTTTTAAAAATACGTTTTCTGGGAAATACGTCAAGCATACGTATATATATATATACTGAAAAATAACTGCCCACTCACATATCACATCGACGTCTCGTAGGTCCCTGAGCCTCCCCTAGATTGGTTACATTCTTCCTCTGTATAATTTTCACCTATACAAAAAGTAACCAAATTGACGTTATTTAACGCGCATACACCAAACATTCGTCCATAACTTTCTCATACGTTACTCAATTTGGGTGTATGAATATACCACGGTGATCTACACGACGTCACGAACGCGTGACAATTTTCAGAACTCAATTTGGAGCTCTCACGCGCCCCCACGCGCACTGTTCACGCGCTGCCCACGCGCGCGTCTTCTTCCTCGCGTCGCCGGACTGGTTTCGCCGGAAATAGTGTTTTGCCGGAATTTCTGGGTAAATTTCAAAGTGTCATAACTTCTTCATTTCTTAACCATTTTCAACGTACTATATATCAAAATGAAGGTATTGACGAGACGAACACATCCATACCTGTCTCGACCCCTAACTCGCCGTGGTTTCGCCGGAAAAAGCCCCGACAGCTCCGGCCAACTTTGAACACGACGATCCCGACGTCCAAACTTCTCCAACGAAGTACTCCGAGGCTCCTTGGGACCTCACTAACACATCTACAAGCTTCAAAAGTCCAAAAACTAACTAGATTAATCTTTCATGAACAGTACTCGAAATCGGAATACCTCGAATCGACACGAAAACGAAGGATTTCTCACCTGAAAATGGTATGGTTGCACTCGTACGAGCTTCACGAGTTCGATGGTGTCCTTAGTTTCTTCGATCCATCAAGGTTTGGGTGATTTGTGTGTCGTCCGTACGTTTTCAGAAGGAAGAAGAAGAAAAGGGAGCTCGGGAGAGAAAGAGAGAGAAGTGACAGAAAAGAGACAGAGGGAGAGGGAATCACGGGAGAGAAAGAGAGTGTGTGAGTGTGTGTGTGGTCCTACAACACTACACAACACAACACTACACGTAAATGTAACGAACTAGGGGTAAAATTGTAATTTCAAATGTACGTTTCGATATTTCCGGGACGGGATGTCACACCAATGGTTAGATATGGGTTGAGGAGGTTTTAAAGCTTATATTTTAAGTTTTATCCCATGAGTTGGAGATGGTCTTAGACCATCTTTAACCCTTGGAGATAAAGCTTAAAAATTTTAAGCCAGAAGGTTTTAAGCCATAACCCAAAAACTATTTTTCTCCTATAACCCTTATGGCTTAAAATCTTAGCCTGAGATGATTAAATAATGACTTTAGCATATTTTTTTTTTTTGGTAACTTTTTTGAAAAATAAATTTATGTAGATTATCTTAATTTACTTTTATGAATATTTTTAGATATTTGAAAATAAAATTTATATAGATTATCCTAATTTATTTTAATGAACATTTTAATCCAAAAATATTTTAATTCCAATAAGTAATTAAAAATCATACAAATACATAGGTCTTTATTCCCCCCCCCCCCAAAAAAAAAGGATTTAAGCATGACTTATTATGGACCCACAAAACTATTATATTTCAAACATTTTTTTTGCTTTTTACTTATAATCTAACGGTTATGATCCAATGAGATCAAATCTAATGGTAAAGAAAAGATTTGATGGCCCAAAAATAAATCTAATGTCTAAAATTATTTAAATCAAATTTAACTTAAAACATTATAAATACCTATGTATTTGTATGATTATTACTTATCAGAATTTAAATATCTTTAGATTAAAATTTTCATAAAAATAAATTAGAATAATCTACATAAATTTTATTTTCAAAAAGTTACTGAAAAAAAAAATTAGGCTAAAATCATTATTTAAGAATCTACGGCTTAAATTTTAAGCCATAAGGGTTGGAGGAAAAAAGTAGTTTCTGGGTTATGGCTTAAAATTTTTTGGCTTAAATTTTTAAGCTTTATCCCCAAGGGTTGGAGATGGTCTAAATTAAATTTGATTTAAATCATTTTCTTAAATTATTTTAGATGTTAGATTTAATTTTGGACCGTCAAATTTTTTTTTAACATTAGATTTGATCTTATTTGATCATAACCGTTAGATTATAAGTAAAAAACACAAAAAAAAAATGTTTGAAATATGACAGTTTCGTGGGTTCAGAATAATTTAAGCCATGCTTTAATCATGAGGTGAATCTAGCCCAATATATATTTTCTCCCCATGGCTTATTTTAACCCAATGGTTGGAGATTGTTTGGGGGGGGGTTTTAATTCTTATATTTTAAGTCATAACCCAAAAACTATTTTTGTCACATCCCGGCCCGGGACGGATCACTTCCCGGGCCTGCTCCACCACCGTAGCACGATATTGTCCGCTTTGGGCTTACCATTCCCTCACGGTTTTGTTTTTGGGAACTCACGAGCAACTTCCCAGTGGGTCACCCATCATGGGATTGCTCTAGCCCTCTTCTCGCTTAACTTCGGAGTTCCTACGGAACCCGAAGCCAGTGAGCTCCCAAAAGGCCTCGTGCTAGGTA
Organism: Pyrus communis; assembly: GCF_963583255.1. Taxonomy (NCBI): domain Eukaryota; kingdom Viridiplantae; phylum Streptophyta; class Magnoliopsida; order Rosales; family Rosaceae; genus Pyrus; species Pyrus communis. Next base: position 27,180,784 of record NC_084811.1, read on the forward strand.
GAGATGGGAATATACATTTAAGGATCACTCCCCTGGGCGATGTGAGATGTCACAATCCACCCCCCTTAGGGGCCCGACGTCCTCGTCGGCACACACGCGACCAGGGTTAGGCTCTGATACCAAATTGTCACATCCCGGCCTGGGACGGTTCACTTCCCGGGCCCGCTCCACCACCGTAGCACGATATTGTCCGCTTTGGGCTTACCATTCCCTCACGGTTTTGTTTTTGGGAACTCACGAGCAACTTCCCAGTGGGTCACCCATCATGGGATTGCTCTAGCCCTCTTCTCGCTTAATTTCGGAGTTCCTACGGAACCCGAAGCCAGTGAGCTCCCAAAAGGCCTCGTGCTAGGTAGAGATGGGAATATACATTTAAGGATCACTCCCTTGGGCGATGTGGGATGTCACAGTTTTTTTACTCCAACCTTTATGGCTTAAGATTTTAGCCCAAGATTATTAAACAATGATTTTAGCCTAACTTTATTTTTTCGGTAACTTTTTGAAAATAAAATTTGTGTAGATTATCCTAGTTTATTTTTATGAACATTATATTCTAAAAATATTTAAATTCCGATAAGTAATTAAAAATCATACAAATACATAGGTATTTATAAAGTTTTAAGTTAAGTTTGATTTAAATAATTTCTTAAATGATTTTAGACGTTAGATTTAATTTTGGACCGTCAAATTTTTTTTACCATTAGATTTAATTTCATTTATTCATAGCCGTTAGATTATAAATGAAAAATGAAAAAAGGTTTGAAATATGACGGTGGGTCTAGAATAATTTAAGCCAGACTTAAATCCTAAGAGGAATCTAGCCCTATTTTCTCCCCACGGATTGTTTTACCCCATGGTTGGAGATGGCTTAGGAGGGTTTTAAAGCTTATATTTTAAGTTTTATACCATAGATTATGGTCTCAGAGAGAGAGAGAGAGCTGGAAATGGGGAAAAAGAGAGGAAGTGAGGCGTGAGAGAGCTTGAGAGATGTGAGGGAACTGGAAAAAAAAAATGATGGTGATGTGTGTGGTGGAACAAGTGTGGTTTTTCCAAAGGGGTATGATATTCACACATCCTTTTTTATTTCTCACATATCCTTTTCAGTTTCGGGGTTGGATCGGATGAATTATAAACGATCAAAAGACAGAAATTAATAAGAGGTTGTAAGAAGTAAAAAAACAAGCTATGTAGATAGCATATCCCTTTTCAAAATTCAAAATAAATATTATTTTAATGGGCCACTTGCATGACAAAATTTCTTTCATGTTCCCATGCTGTGCAACAATCAGCAAGAAATTACTTTAATTTGAAACAAGACCAACGCAGTGGCGGCACTGCACAAGGCCTCACTCACTAGTCATATGAACCAACAGTTAGATTTTTGACAGTTTAAGCACAACTTGTCCGTTAAAACATCCGAATTGAATTTCGTATGCGGCCACGTATTCGTAAAAATGAGTACTGGTTGGAAATAATAAAATAAAAGTGGAAAAATGAAGGAAAATTTGAGGTTCACGTGGAAGGCTCACGTGGCATCTCAAGGATATTTTAGGAATTTCATTGGTATCGGGGAATAAAATACATTAAATTTCAGAACGGGATGTCACAATCTCACTCTTACTAATTGAAAAAAAAAAAAAAAATCTTCAATTGCCATGAAATCATGATTTAGGGTTCATCCATGAAAACATGGAATGCGATTAAAAGAGAGATATGAAAATACGTTTATGTTTGTGAAAAAAAGTAATACATAAGTTAGTTTGGAAGAAGGTAATACACAAGGTTTTTTATTGCTAGAAAAAAAGGAAAAATTAATATATTAAGTATAAGCTCTACTTAATCAATATAATAATATAGATAAAATCATATGATGATAATTTTTCTTCTCAATTAAAAAGTTTTTTATTAGAAAATTTATACTTATACGTAATATATAAGAAGAAATTTTTTTTTGGAGCCCCTAAAAAATTCAAGATTTTGTGTCACTACATCTTTTGCACACCCCCACGCTTATGTTTAATTTATTTGTCCTCTTTATAATGTAAATATATCGTTTCCACGAGGCAGAAAAGAAAATAAAGTTCCTAAATTCACAGTTGCACCCCCATGCATTATAAAACTCTTGGTAACATGCTACTTAGTACTACAGTGTAGTGGTATTCCTCTTCACTTGTAAGCAAAAGGTCTTAGGTTTGATTCTTGCAAGGGTGAAGTTGAACCACATTATTCTGGCAAGCTGATTGTAAGGCTTAGCCCACTCCCTCACCCCTTTAGTGTGAATACTATCATTTGTTCAAAACTTTTGGTAACATTTCGGTCTAGTGGTATTCCTTTTCACTTGTAAGTGGGAGATCTTAGGTTTAATTATCGCTAAAGGCCAATTTGAATCAGATTATTACTAGGCCAGTGCGAAACTTAGCCTACTTCCCACCACGTAATATTATTTGTTAAAAAAAAGGTAACGTCTCAAACCTGAAACCTAAGGCCATCTCCAATCGATTCAGCCAGAGGGTCGAAAAATAGCCCGAAATGACACGAAAATCGTCTTCAATCAAGGGTTAGGCCAAAGGGCTCATGGGCCCCATCAGGCCAAAAATGAGAAAATGGCCAACCTGCTGGCCCAACCCAGCCAGCCAGCCCCGGGCGGGGCCAAATGTTTGAAACCAACGGCTAGTTGCTGACGTCAGCTAGCCGTTATATATATCAGAGGAGATGGAGATAGAGGTGGTTGCTCACTACCGGAGGGAGTAAAGGACCAGGGAGTGCCTGGGCCCATCTTGACTTATATATATTAGGATATTATGCGTGTTTCTTTTGCTTGAAGAGTTGAAGTCCTGCTTTCCAAAAGCTTCAAACATAACTACAGCGGCTTATCTCACAATTAACTTTAGTATTTTACTTATTTCCCTAACACAATTAACTTTAGTTTTAATTGACCTCATTGAATTTAATAGTATAGGCGACAAAGTTATAAATATAATACAATGATTTTAAAACATAAAAACTCATCTTGGGCAATTATAATTTTTGTGAATACGTAATATTATTATGAGAACTTTAACGAAAAGCTCCCGGTACTGTTCACTTTAACGAAAAACCACATTTTTACACTAAAAAGTCAATCACGGTACTATTCACTTTACCCTTTATTTTGTCCTTATCGTTAAAATTCAAAGTTTTCAAACCCTTTTTATTAGTTTTTCTTATTATCTATGCATGTTATGTTGGACATTTGATTACTTTTAATATATATATATATAATTAACATGATGTTTAGTAGATTTGTAAATACTATACTTAAAAAAAAAAAAAAAAAAAAAAAAAAAAAAAAAAAAAAAAAAAAAAAAAAAACCCTTTGTGAGAGGCCCCTCCTCGCTGAAAAGTCTGGCTCTGCCACTGTGGTTGCTTGATTGGGTGGGAGGGAAAAAAGAAGATGAACAACTTTTTTTAGATTTTCTTTTCTTTCTAAATTTGTTTTTGTCCACATGGTCTTCATCTTGTCTTTTGTTTTTAAGTGTTTTTTTTTAACAAACAATATTGTCTACACTACAATGAGGGGGTGACTTAGTTTTACAATGAGCTAGTAATAATATGGTTCGAATTCACCTTTTTAGTTGAAGTGTTTAATGAATTTTAATTTTTATATAATTATAAAGTTTTTCTGTATTAGTTTCAAGTAATTGATGAAGGTAAATTAGTAAATTTATAAGCCAACTAATACAAGTAATTGATAAAGGTAAATTAGTAAATTTATAAGCCAAATTTTGACTGAACGGGTTATGTGAAAGTAAATTAAAACTTGAGGGATGGTTTGTGTAATGCTTCAAATGTAAGGGAGTTTTGTGAAAACTCAATAAACCTCAATGAGTGTTTAGTGTGACTAACTCGAGGTTATTGCTTGATAGATGTGTGGTTACAAAAATTATTTTTGACTTAGTTATTTTTATTGAAAGTTGTAAGGATACAAAAAATTGCTTTAATAAGTATGTCACGTCCCAGCCTGAGCCTCCACAACATCCCGAGCTTGACTCTACCGTAGCACGATATTGTTCGCTTTAGGTCCCGACCACGTTCTCATGGTTTTGTTTCTGAGAACTCACACGAGAATTTCCTAAAGAGGTCATCCATCCTGGAAATGCTCTCGCGCGAACTCGCTTAACTTCGAAGTTCCTACGGAACCCGAAGCCAGTGAGCTCCCAAAAGACCTCGTGCTAGATAGAGATGAGAATGTATATACAAGGCTTATAGGATCCACTCTCTTGAACGATGTGGGATGTTACAATCCACCCCCCTTAGGGCCCGACGTCCTCGTCGACACATCCAGCCAGGGATTGGCTCTGATACCAAATTGTCACATCCTGGCCTGGGCCCCCACCACATCCCAGGCTCGACTCCACCGTAGCACGATATTGCCCGCTTTGGGCCCTGACCAAGCCCTCACGATTTTGTTTCTGGAAACTCACACAAGAACTTCCCAATAGGGTTACCCATCTTGAAAATGCTCTCACGCGAACTTGCTTAACTTCGGAGTTTCTACGGAACCTGAAACCAGTGAGTTCCCAAAAGGCCTCTTACTAGGTAGAGATAAGAATATACATAAAAAACTTACAGGATCCACTCCCTTGGACGATGTGGGATGTTACATAATAGATCGCTAGAAATTGTACCCACACGTTGCTGAGGGCATGAAAATTGTATGAAAAATTATGTAACATTATTTTCTTCATAAAACAAATATAACAAAAAGTTCTTAATAATTAGATAATTGAAATTGGGTACAAAAACATGAAGGTGGCATAGTAAACGTAAGTGGTGAGAGGAGTCCAACCTTAATAGTGCACATGAAATTCTACAACTTCCTATGGTACCTCTAATCGTATCACCCATAGAACTATAGAAATGAAACCAACAAATGTGGAAATCTAAAGGGCATTCATAAACATCATAAAACAACTTAAAATTAGTCTTCAAGATGTAAAATTTAAAATTATTACTCACATCACCGTTCGACCAAAAGATAGGTACAATGATCAAGACACTGATGAATTAAAGCTTGCTGCAACAACTTCAAGACCCATTGACATCACCTGAGCGGTAAAATGCATCACTTAATTGCCAAGCTAGTAAGATAATGAATTATGTGAACCATAAAAATGATATGCAACTCCACTTTAAAATGTCAAATGCATTGCAACAGTAGATCTAGAAATTATAAAATTCCATCCAATCAAGAAACAAAGGCAATAGTTGTGGGTAGGTGAATATGCAACCAAGAATCTAGGATATACTAGACAAATTTGCAATTCCATTACAGCCTAAACGATAAAAAATAATTTGCCCATTATACACTGTACAATTTATACACAAACTCATCATGAATGAAACAACTTTAAACACCAAAACAGAAATCTATTCCTCCACAATAGAGGGGGGAAATAATTTTTCACTTGAAAAGTTGGAGTAGCAATACTGCAAAAATTACAAATGCAATATTGAGGGAATACCTACCAAATAAAGTCTACTACATTTTGAGCAATGCTGAAGAACATTCTTAAGTCGTTTCAAGTGCTACATGCAACGAACATACATTTTGGATACCAAACTTGCTCCAATGTCGAGCTGCTTCCAGAGAAGGAAAAATTGACATTATTTTGCAATAAATGGCAGAGAGAGTGACTTGCACAGCTTTCCATGCAACTGCATAAGAAAACAAAGACAGACAACCATGATGTACAATGATAAAACCATAAGACAAAATAAAAAGCTGATATTCAGAGGACCCATGCTAACAGTGAAAAAAAAAATATGGAGGACAACTTCAAAATTGAGTTTTAGAGAGAGAGAGAGAGAGAGAGAGAGAGAGAGAGAGGTGAAGTCACCTTGTAACCAGAGATCAAATCCATTTTTTTTTCTCATTACCCAAGTTGCAATTCGACTTAAGCAATATGACACCAAACACCCAAATTAAATTCAATCAAATTTCAGCATGGAATATTAATTGGAAGCTAAAAAGATTGAAACTTGCCCCATGTGATGTATACAGTTTGGGCATCGGCTTGTGGGACTGTTGTGACATGCCGTAAGCTGATCTTAGCTTCTCGAAAGTGACATCAGCCGTTGTTTGCCAGGTAGGTAAAATCCGTAAGATATCTTACAATCCATGAGATAAATTATTGCATCAATGTTATATGCTAAAAGAAAATTCATACTTCCATAAGAACCCAAGGAATGATTTTTGCATATACCTTGACAGGTTCATTCCCCATGAGTTTCTCATGATGGGTTCATTCCCCAGATGAGTTTTCTCATACTCATCATCCATGTCATGTGAAAATCTCAAGCTAACTTCTGTAGAAAGCCACCACAAAAATGAAAAATAAAATTAGACAAAAAGGTTGGAGAGAATATAAAAGAACTAATTAGAGAGAATAGAACCATTGTAACAAATCGGGAAAGATGCTTTTAAATTCAAGAAAAACATTTAAGAGAAATTGAAAAAAGAAAAAAACCATCATTTCAATTCTTTTTTCAGTCTTACAATTGGGATTACAATGGAAATATAACTAAAACCCCAACTTTTTCAGAAACTACAACTATTTTTACAATTTCCATCACCCAACATTGAAAAATGAAAATTAAGAAGCAACGTGGAAGCAGACAGACAACAGAATAAAAGAACAGAACACGTGAGAACCGAAACGTTAAAAACAGAACATACCCATTTCAAAGACCAAAAATCCCAGAAAAACAGTATATTAGCACTCCATGCAGTACCCCAGAATCAGAAAATTAGAAAAATTGTACCTTAAGCCTCTAAATTTCTAGTCAAAGGAAAATTAATACCACCTTTGCAAAAAATAATCAGAAGATAAAAACTCAAATTAATAAAGCATTTGTCCAAAGTATTTATCAGGGAAACTTACATACGGATGAAGGTGTTGATCTCTTCTGTCATGTTGCGAATATAATAGGTTCTCAGCATTCAAATGATTTTCATACACACTGCAGAAAATCCGACCATAAAATTGCACAGAAAAATTAAAAAAAAATGTACAATGATAAATTCCAATCTATAGCACAATAAAGAACAAAGAAAAAATCACTTATTATAAATCACCTGCTTTGCTTCATCATCGTCTGCACAATCTTCTACCGATTCATACCTCAATATCCATAAGATCAAACAAATAAATCGCTTGAACATATGCAAATCCAAACTCCAGCCATTCTGAAGAAACCTAAAATAAAAATTATTCTTATCTTCTATATTATTTTGGATTTCAAATTGAACAAAAAAATTTACCTAACTCAATGCACATAAATATTTTCAAAATACCTAACCCTCCATTTGGTTGCTGAGAAGACTGAAAAAAAAAAGTACAAATTTGAATAACATGATTTTAGTTGCTCCTATTACTAAAGAACTATAGAATAACCCAAATTAGTCAATCAATTAAATTATGCTAAGCAAAATTACAGGATAACTCTCTCCATTATAGCCAATTAAAAGCTAAGATTTAATTTCTGTTATTTCATTTTCTTTTCAAACCTTTTTTTCAGCAACCAAAGAACAGTTTGAGTTGAAGTTCTGTTAGTGGTTCACTATTGTTATTTTATGAGATTGTTTTGAGAACAAATCAGTTTGGGTAGGAGTTTTGATGGAGTAACCTATAAATACAGACTGTGACTAACAATTGTTTTGAGAACAAAATTACAGGAGTTTTGATGGAGTAACCTATGAAAACAGAGTGTGACTAACAATTGTTTTGAGAACAAAATTACAGGAGTTTTGACAACTAAATTAGCAATTGTAATATGAAAGGGGTTGCACAAAAAGGTTCACATAGCCAATACAAAAAATCCTTATAAAAACAGAGTGTGACTAACAATTTCATAAGTCACAAAAATTTGATGCTTTAGCCCACAATAGTTTATCATCAAATATTTGAAAGATAGAAAGATGGAAGCCTCCTATGCATCTTATTAATCTCTTATTTTCATAACAAAAGCGAGAAGAAACCCGAAAAATTACTCCAAAAAAAAGAAGGGAACAAAATTCCAAACCTCGAGAGTTTGATTCTACCGCTGTACCTTGAGGATGTCATGTTAAAAAAAAAAAATTTTAAATGAAAGCCCAACATAAGCACCAAAACTGATGATGACAGAGGAGATGAACACCAAAAATGAAGAATACGAAATTTCACAACCCAGAAGCTAATGAGTATAGAAAATTATAATCAAATCCAAATAAAAGTTTAAACCCAAAATCTGATTTCAATTTAATGACACAGCAAAATAGCAAATTCAAGTCCAATATGATAAAAAACAAAACAAAGCTCAGAAATTTTGAAATTGGTCATAATATTCTCTTAATCTGTTGGTTTGCATCAGAGAAGCTTGGTTGCATGCAAACCCAAAATGATTTTGCACCTGCAAATATTATACCGTCTCTAGATGATTAGGAGGTACCAATTCAATACCTTTTTAATTTAGGTATGTACTTGATAAGAACTGAAAAATCGAATAACAATGAGAATCAAATCCAATGAATTCAAAGATAAAAAGAAACTAAACAAAATCTATACCTTTGTCTTTTCTCGGATCTGAAATTTTCGAGAGCCCCATCCTCCTTTTCTTCAGTCCAGACAACAGATTGAGAAACCCCTTTACAGAATACACAAATGCATGAGTCAGAGTCGCTTGATTTGACATTCGGCTATGAAAACGAAGAAAGGGAAAAGTGGCCGTGTGTAAACTTTATCGGTGATGGGATATGCGGAGTCCTCAAAGATCCAATACGAAAAAAAAAAAAAAACACTTATATATACCTTGATCGCAATCAGCTTGCAAGGCTGCAGACAGAAAGGCCAAAATTCGAACAACAACTTTTGCTGAAATCAAATATGAAAGCAGATCAGAAAGGCAGACCTAAAACACGAAAAAGAATCAAACAACATATAATCAGAAAAGCAGAAAACTCACCAGCAAACCTTAGATCGTATCCATAACTTTTCCTGAAACCAAAAATCCAACCGCATCACAAAGCCACACCCAAACAACGAAAAAAAAATTGAAATCAGATACGACAACAAACGCAAATAACTCACCAGATAACGTTAGTTTTTCGGAAAGAAAACGGCCGTGGATAATCGGTGAGAGAAAGGCGATAGGTGGACAGCAAGAACAACGAAGGCGTGAGCGAGGAAAAAAACCTAGGCCCCAACATAAGCAAAAGTTGAAAATGGGGAGAGAGAGAAGCGAACCCAAACAAAAGGCAGAGATGAAATGGAGCGGAAGAACCACCGATGAAAAGCTGGAAGATAACGCTCAGGGAAAAAAATTTGGAGGGCATTTTAGTCCTCGTACATGAACAGTGAACGCTGGTTTGGGTTTTAGTATAGGATTAGTAAGACTGCCCGCAGCATGCTGTGGTACTACGTTTTGCTCCTATACAACCTTATCTACGATAAGGAACAATGAGCAACGTTGAATTTAATTCCATCATCAATACCCTTAACTTGTAGGATCTAAATTGAAAAGAAAAAAAAAATATATATATATATATATATATTTAAAATTTCTATCATGGAGAAAAATATTAACATTGGGAAAAGGCAAAGAGAGGAATTCTGAAAAGAAAACTGAGAGTATGGATCACATTGAATGGAAATCACAAACAACAACCACATCAAAAATGAAGAATAACAATTGAAAAGGAAAATAATAATCGAACCCACGATCATCTATACCAAATGACAGCATTTTAATCCTTCAAATTGCTCCTGAAAAGAAAAAGTAAATTAAATGCAGGGATCTATACGTTAAGACAATGGAAAAATTAGAGTAAATCTGGAACTCCAAAAGCATATATCACTACAAAATTACCAATTTTTCACATTAATTAGAAATTATGCAATATTATTTCATATTTTCCAATGAATTTGAAACCATAAAATTGTCATATTTAGACGTTCTTTACTCGAAATTTATTGAAGGAGCACTTGTCAAATGTTCGACAAAATTTGGGAATTCAAACAAAATCCACAGTGCAGTGATCACGATCGTTGACCAACATTGAAAAATGTAGATAAATTCACTGATAAGACGTATCATAAAAACCCATTGAGATTGAGATGACACTAAATTGAAAACATTCTAATTAAAATAGCATCGGTCACAAAACGCACAATCAAAATAACAACATAGATTACTTTAAACTTGCAGAGACTCCAAAGGAATACCGAACTCATTGGCTACATAATTATAAAAAATAAAAAAAAAAGATCCATCAGGACAAAAAAATTCTCACATGAAATTTCATCAACAGATGAAATTCTTAAGTTACCCAATTAGACCAAGCAAGAAGAACCAGTCGTTAATCGAGAATTCACCAAATAAAACAATGCAAGAATTGACCAAATAAACGACGAAAAATTGATTGCAACAATTGGAACAAAGTAACAAACAGAGGGTAGGATTTGCAGCCCCACTACAACAGATCTATCATTTATGCAAAGGAAATTCGATTACGAATTAAAAAAAAAAAAAAAAAAAGTGGGAGAGAGAGAAAGAGAGACGAACCTTCTTGCGGAGGCTAGAGGTTCCAGGATTGAGAAACAGATAGAGAGTTCTGTACTTGAGTTCTCCACTATGCTTAAGCCAGTGGAGAACTCCAGCTACATTGTTAATTTCAAGGTACCTACAAAGTTAGCATCTTAATTAAAATTTAATTAATATTTTATGCATTAATAAAAGCAAAGTCCTTGCATATAAATCAAACCCATCAAATTAAATGTACAATTAAATCCAATCCAAACTTGAAAATTCAAACTTTATATCAAAATGAGATTTTTTTTTTTTTTTTTTTTTTTTTTGAGCTCACCAGTCTGACAGTTTTTGGGTGCTTGGAACCTCAAAAGTGGAAGCTAAATGCATCCCCTTGTACTTCTTTTTGTCTCCTCATCTTCCTATTTGTAAAGTCCATAAAGCTAAAATCAAAATTGCTTCAAATAATTTGCCAGATTTTAAAATTCAAAGGGACACGTTTTCAAACTAACATACCAAGATATCAGTAGTGGACACAAATGATTAAAATTAGTAATAAAAGAACTGAAATCAAAGCAAGAAAAATAAAAATTGAAGATTGATAGGACTTACAAACAGTAGCTTGTTTAGAGACTTAAATTGAGGAAAAGTAAACAGAGAGTGAGCAATAATGGAGTAAAAGAAAATTAAAACCTTTATTTCTGCTCTGAGATGGTATGAAGTTATGTCTACCAATTTTATGATAAATGGGTGAAATTGTAGTGATGAAATTTTAATGTTTAGGTTTCAATTTGTTGGTAGAAGCGGACGAAGCAATGGAGAATGTTTAACACCAAGGGATGCCAAGATTCTCATAGCCAACCGAGCGCTCAACGCTCAACAATATGAAGGAGTGGGTCAAAGGGAAGCCCCACGACAACAAAGTGTAAATGAGGTGAGTGCTATTTCTGAAATTCAATCACAACTTGCTAATCTTACTTCTCTTGTTTCTCAGGTTGTGATTGGTCCAAAAGCACAAGAACACCAAGTTTGTGGCGTGTGCTCAATTCAAGGGCATCCATCCGACAAGTGCCCTCAACTAATCGAGAATGGTGGGTGGGAATCTGCCAATGCAATTGGTTTCCAAGGACAAAATCAAAACAACCCATACTCGAACACTTACAATGCTGGATGGAGGGACCATCCAAACTTCAAATGGAGGGAGCCACAACAAGCTGCCCAACAAGGAGGATTTAGGCCAAACCCCCCTGGTTTTTATTCCAAACCGTATGCACCCCAACAACCCCAACAACCCCAACAACCTTCGGCATCATCTCATTCAGGTACGTCCTTGGAAAGTGATCAAGCTATGCAATTACTAACCTCTATTTCGCAGGGGTTGCAAAATCAAAACAACCGGATAGCAAATAACGAGAAGGAGATGACGGATATGAAGAAACAAATAGGGCAGATTTCTGAGTTCCTTGGACAGATTAGAGAGCAAGGAAAGCTTCCTAGCTCAACCACAGTCAATCCAAAGGGAGGATTCGAATCCGCCAAGGCCATCACCCTAAGGGGTGGAAAAGAAGTTGGGACCGAGCCAAACAATCCCAAATCTGCCCAGAAAGTAGATGAAGAGACGACACAACCTGAGGTAGATCACCCTAACTCGGCCAAATCAGGTAATTTAAGTTCAAATTTATGTACTTCACGTCCTAATCTGCCCAATGTACCTTTTCCTCGCAGGTTCATGCAAGAAAAAAAGGAAGAAAGCGAGAAGGACATTCTTGAAACGTTCCGGAAGGTGCAAGTGAACATACCGCTTCTCGATGCAATCAAACAGGTTCCAAAGTATGCTAAATTCCTCAAGAACCTATGCAATACAAAGAGAAGAAGGGCAAACAAAGAGGTAGTGAAGGTAAGCGAGAATGTGTCCGCTGTTTTGCAACGTAAACTGCCTACCAAGTGCAAAGACCCCGGTAGTTTCACGATTCCTTGTGTGATTGGACATAATCGTTTTGAACATGCCATGCTTGATTTAGGTGCATCCATAAATGTCATGCCTTATTCTATTTATGCATCTATGAATTTGGGTGAATTAAAACAAGATGGTGTAATTATACAATTGGCCGATCGTTCTAACGCGTATCCAAAAGGAGTTTTGGAAGATGTGCTTGTGCAGGTGAACCATTTAATTTTTCCGGCTGATTTCTACGTCCTAGACATGGAGGATTCAGCCCATTCTACATCTTTGCCGATTCTCCTTGGTAGGCCATTCATGAAGACGGCCCGAACAAAGATTGATGTATACAAAGGCACCTTGACAATGGAATTCGATGGGGAAGTGATTGATTTTAATATTTCTGAAACTATGAGATATCCCGTTGATGACCATTCTTGTTTTTCCATTGATGTTATCGATTCTTTGGCGCAGGTATACCTTGAAGAATTGAACGAGGACGCCCTGGAAACAACCATCACTAAGGCCATAGAGCGCAAAAATGAAGGATTTGGGCCAATGCAAGGCCACGGCAAGGAGGAGGAATTCTTTGCAATGGGTTCTAGTGAAGAAATAATTGAGGTTGTGACAGCCCTTGAGTCATTGCCACAACAATATGGTAAGGTTCCACTCTCACTTTCAAATTCAGTTTCCACTAAGATGCTACCTTCTGTTGTTCAGGCACCATCGCTTGAACTTAAGCCGTTGCCGGACCATTTGAAGTATGTGTTTTTGGGAAAAGGCGAAACATTGCCCGTCATCATTTCATCAAGTCTCACGGCAATGGAGGAGGAGAAGCTTGTGAGGGTGCTGCGAGAGCACAAAACGGCCATAGGGTGGACTTTGGCCGACATTAAAGGAATAAGCCCTACCACATGCATGCACCGTATACTTCTTGAGGAGGGGGCTAAACCAACTCGAGAGGCTCAACGCCGTCTCAACCCTCCGATGATGGAAGTGGTGAAGAAAGAAATAATCAAGCTTTTGGATTGCGGAGTGATCTACCCTATCTCCGATAGCCGTTGGGTCTCTCCAGTTCAAGTCGTTCCCAAGAAGTCCGGAGTAACTGTTATCAAGAATGATGAGAATGAGCTCGTGCCTACACGCATTCAGACTGGATGGCGAGTATGTATCGATTACCGGAAGCTAAATGCCATGACTAGGAAAGATCACTTTCCTTTGCCATTCATCGACCAGATGCTCGAAAGGTTAGCCGGTCATGCTTTTTACTGTTTTCTTGATGGATACTCTGGATATAACCAAATTGTGATAGCCCCGGATGATCAAGAGAAGACCACATTCACATGTCCATTTGGAACATTTGCTTATCGTCGCATGCCATTTGGCTTATGCAACGCACCGGCCACTTTCCAAAGGTGTATGGTAAGTATATTTTCCGATTTTGTTGAAAAGATCATTGAGGTTTTCATGGATGATTTCAGTGTATTTGGGAGTTCATTTGATAATTGCTTGGATAATCTGACCTTAATTTTGAAACGATGTGTTGAAACTAACCTTGTTTTGAATTGGGAGAAATGTCATTTTATGGTGAAACAAGGTATAGTTTTAGGACATATTGTTTCAGAAAAAGGAATTGAAGTAGATAAATCAAAAATAGACCTTGTACGTCACTTACCCTCTCCTACTTCAGTTAGAGAGGTACGTTCGTTTCTTGGCCATGCAGGGTTCTATAGGCATTTTATCAAGGACTTCTCCAAGATGTCCAACCCTCTTTGCCGATTGCTTCAAAAAGATGTGCCATTCAAGTTTGATGAAGAGTGTAATTCGACATTTAACCAACTCAAGGAGAAGCTAGTCTCGGCCCCCATTATTATACCTCCAGATTGGAGCCTTCCGTTCGAGCTCATGTGCGATGCATCCGACTATGCATTAGGAGCTGTTCTAGGACAAAGAAGAGACAAGCGGCCGCATGTCATATACTATGCCTCTCGGACTCTCAATGATGCCCAATTGAACTACTCCACGACGGAAAAAGAACTTCTAGCTGTGGTTTTTGCTTTAGATAAATTCTGTTCATATTTAATTGGTACTAAAGTAATCGTTTATTCTGATCATGCAGCTTTGAGGTACTTGCTCACGAAAAAGGAAGCAAAGCCGAGGCTTATCCGTTGGATTCTTCTTCTTCAAGAATTTGATATTGAAATCCGGGATAAGAAAGGAAGCGAGAATGTAGTGGCTGACCATTTAAGCCGAATGATCCACGAGGAGCATGAACATGCCGTACCTATCCCTGAAACTTTTCCCGATGAGCAGCTGCTATCCATTGAGGTAAGTGAACCATGGTATGCAGATTTAGTGAATTACTTGGTGGCTAAACAATTTCCAAATGAACTAAACAAACACCAACGTGATAAGCTTAAAAATGATGCACGTTTCTATGTTTGGGATGACCCTTATTTGTGGAAGTATTGCTCAGATCAAATTGTACGTAGATGTGTGCATGATTCTGAATTTCACTCAATTCTAAGCTTTTGTCACACATATGCATGTGGTGGTCATTTTGGCACACAACGCACTGCCCTCAAGGTTCTAGAGTGTGGTTTTTATTGGCCGACTATATTTAGGGATGCTAGAACCTTTTGTATGTCTTGTGATCGTTGCCAACGAATGGGTAACATAGGTACCAAGGACCAAATGCCGCAAACCCCTGTCTTTAATGTTGAAATTTTTGATGTTTGGGGCATTGATTTCATGGGCCCTTTCCCTCCATCTTATGGTTTCACTTATATCTTGCTAGCTGTTGATTATGTTTCTAAATGGGTGGAAGCAAAAGCCACCCGTACTAACGATTCTAAGGTGGTTGCAGATTTCGTGAAAACTAACATTTTTGCTAGGTTTGGAATGCCGAGAGTAATCATAAGTGATGGAGGGTCTCACTTTTGCAATCGGACCATTGAGGCGTTGCTAAGAAAGTACCATGTCAACCATAAGGTCTCCACACCTTACCATCCTCAAACAAATGGCCAAGCCGAGGTGTCGAACCTAGAAATCAAACAAATTTTGGAGAAGACCGTTGGACCAACAAGGAGGGATTGGAGCTTACGTTTAGATGATGCACTGTGGGCATATCGTACGGCGTACAAAACACCCATTGGGATGTCACCTTTTCGGCTCGTCTATGGTAAGCCATGTCATTTGCCCGTAGAGTTAGAGCACAAGGCACATTGGGCCGTGAAGACTTTCAACATGGACATAGATGCAGCGGGAGTTCATAGGAAGCTCCAATTGAATGAACTTGAGGAGATTCGGAATGAAGCCTATGAGAATGCCCGGATGTACAAAGCCAAGACCAAAGCATTCCATGATAAAATGATTCGAACCAAGACCTTCACAGTTGGGCAGAAAGTGTTACTTTTCAACTCTCGCCTACGTTTGTTTCCTGGTAAGTTGCGTTCTAAATGGATTGGCCCGTTTGTTGTTACTAACGTTTTACCTTATGGTGCAGTCCACATAAAAAGCTTAAGGAATGGCGTAGAATTCAAGGTGAACGGGCATCGGTTGAAGCCATATTACGAGCATGGTGTGGGGCAAGTGGTGGAAGACATTCCTTTCCATTCCGTGGGCTCAAATGAAGATTAAAAGAGGGTACTCGTCCGGCTGAAAGACGTAAAAGAAAGCGCTTCGTGGGAGGCAACCCATGCATCCGAATAGAGAAGAACTTGGAAACCCCTTTAAGAGACTTATTTTTATTCCTTTCTTTTTCTTTACTGCCTTTACTTTGCTTTCTTTCTCGTATTTGTTTATTTGCTTGCTCTGTTGTGACTTTCTGCTTAAAACATTGAGGACAATGTTTGATTTAAGTGTGGGGGGGTAAACAATTTGTATTTGCATGAATTTCGTGGGATTTATTCACCTATCACTTAGAATGTTGTTTCTTGCTGTTTTAAGCGTTTTTAGAGTGTTTTATAGTGTCTTAGTATAAAACTCCGAAAATTTGATAAAAATTTAAAAATAAAAAAAATAAAATAAAAAAAAAAACCCTTCTCTTTGTTGCTATTTCGTTTCTGCCTTGTTAGGTTGTTTAGTTGTTATTGTTTGTTTGTTTATTAATTGTGTGAGTCTATGATTGTAACATTGAGAAAATGTTTGATTTATTGATAGGCACTGCTAAACAAAGAAAGATGGTGCTTCACAAAGGTTGTTTGCTTGAGGCCCCACTACGTGGCTTTACTCTTGAAGCGGAAGGCGTAGGAACAGAAGGCATCGGAGCGGAAGGCGTAGGAACAGAAGGCATCGGAGCGGAAGGCGTAGGAACAGAAGGCATAGGAGCAGAAGGCATCGGAGCGGGAGGCATCGAAGATAGAGCATTCCAGGCCTCAATACTTGGCCAAGCGCTGGATGAGCCAGGAAAAAGGTGCCTCTGGAGGAAAGACGAAAACCTTTGACGGTCACTGTGAATCCGACCTTCAGACTCTTGCAGCTCATCAAGCTTCCTCTTCATGCCCGACGAATAGTTATTTGCAAGCACATGCAAACTTCTATTCTCATACTTAAGCTGCTGGATCTCCTGCTTGAGACTTTCCACCTCTGCCATCAATGATTCCACCTGACGGGAGCGGGCAAGCAGGCGTTGGCCCATGTTGGACACAGAACTCGCACACTGAACACTAAGTGCGAGGGACTCTTGAACGGTCAGCTCATCGGACCGTCCTGACAGCAGCCTACTATCTTTTGGTGTGAGGAGGTTCCTAGCTACTATTGTAGCTGTTGTGGCGTCCTGCATCACAGAGTCTTCACCTGAAAGATGACCGTTAGAAGAAAAAAAAGAAGGGCGCCATACATTACCTTGACGGGGCGCAACCGGATCGCTGCTGAGACTCAAATCTAAGCTAAGGTTCGATGAGTTTGCCATTTTTTTCAAAAGTGTTCAAAGAGAATGGGTGGATGGAGTTAAATTTCGAAGGGCCGGAGACAATTTTCAAGAATGGGAAATCTTCAGAGTGTGTTTGTGGCGGTGATCGATACCTCAATAAGAAGCCAAGGCGACGCGTCTACCGATTCAAAAAAGCCGGAATTTCCGGCGTAATTTAGGCGAAGCTTTCTCAGCTTTTCAGAAGACGTGTTCAACTTTGTCAAAAGAGTTCTTCTTTTCAGACAACACGTGGAGGCCATCATCGCAACTACACATCTTTAGCCGACAAGCGCAAAGTTCGGCGACGCTTTCTCAGCTTTTCAGAAGACGCGTGCAGCTTTGTCAAAAGGAGCCGCATCTGCACTACCACGTGTCGTTCAGCAAGCGAAGGGGCGTCGTTCAGAAATCGAAGGGGTGCCTGCTCAGAAATCGAAGAGGCGTGTTCAGAGATCGAAGAGGCGCCATTATTTCAAAAAGCCGGATTTGCGGGATCAAAACGTTTGTCGACAATGGTAAAAAGTACCACCACTTGATATTATCTCTATATATGTCGACCTTCGTCTTTTATGGCAGGGCAAACCTGAAGAAAATGCCCAACTCTCTCTCACCTCTGAGGGCGCACTCCCAGCAAAGCCTTTCGAAATACTCAATTCTTTCTTCTTCCCCAAAGATGATACCAGATGCCTGGAGTACAGATGACCCAGGAGGAAACAGCACAACAAATACATGTGCTGATTCATTCACCGCTTCTTCAAAACCAAAGGTATCTCATATCATCAAGGTCAAAAGCAAAAGTATCTCATATCATGCTCTTTCCCTATCTTTTTCTTTGTCCTTGTTCTTACTCGCATGGCAAAGTAAAAGAAGCAATCAGCCGGCACTTGGAGTCAGTCTTCCGATCTGGAGCCAACTGCCTGGAATCTATTCCTGATTGCTTACCTAGCGTTGCTCTCGAGTAGTCATCTTCAACGGTTGATACACTTCCGGAGAAGGGACCACTTCTGCAAAGGGGAGCGAGTAAGGCAAGTGAAAATGATACATTGAAGCATGTGGAGACAAACATAGGCTGAGTTATCCTCCAACCCTTTTCAATACGAATTGGAAAGATTGAACAAAGAAACAGACCATAGGGGTAAGCTCAGACCTTCGGGGAAGACCAAAAGAATCCTCCAGCCCAGTAGCACAAAGGAAAATCAATGATGGGCGGAAACCAATTCAAGAGTAAGCCTGTGGAATCACAAAGATCAAAGCCTCAATGCAATTACCAAGGAGAAGATGGAATTTACACTCTATAACCAGATTTGCGTCTCTAAACTCTTCTCTTTGTTAATTACATTATGCCATGTTTAGTATGTTTAAGTGCTTTTTGTGTATTTACTTATGCTTTGTGTGAATCTATGCTTAAAACATTGAGGACAATGTTTGATTTAAGTGTGGGGGGGGGGGGGGGGTAACTAAGTATATTTGATGCAAATTCGTTGGATTTTATCACCTATCACTTCACATGTTGTTTCTCACTGTTTTAAAACTGTTTTAGTGTGTTTTGTCTTAAAAATTCGAAAATCCCATAAAAATTTGAAAAATTGTTTTGAAAAACCCAAAAAGAGTTGTTTTAAAGTTGTTTTTGTGTGTGTGTTTGTGTCTTAGGATACCTTCCAACACAATGATAAGGATTTGGTTTGTAATTGCATGACTGTTAAAAAGAGTTATAAACATAGAGAAAAGTTTGATTTACTCTTGGTATATGCTTGGTTATGGTTATAATGTATGACTTCACATGCAATCATAAAAGAAAATTTAGTTTTTGTAACATGCCTGAAGGAAGGAACTCAAACAAATGCTACAACCCTGAGAGACTTGAGCCTATAACGTTCTTTGGAGAGTATAATCTGTGATTTCTTGTTTTCTAAAATCGTTGCATGATTTCATTATTCTTTGCTTGGTTACTACTTAGAAGGCGTTTCATCATATAGTTCCAAATGCTAGAACTCATGCCCATTTCATTCAAAGCATGTTATTGATTTGCATAACATATATCAAGATGAAGTTGTGTAGTTGCCACCATAGCCAAATAGCCTCACTTCCCATATTTCGTATATGTTGTAAGTTGTACCCCCGTTGAGCCGTGTTAGCCCATGTTCTTTGTTAACCCACTTTTTCCTCACCTAGCCTAGTTTAGGACAATCCCCACCATTGTTCTTAAAAGATAGTGAGCATGACTTAATTGAATTCCTTTTGAGTTACATTATGAAAGAAAATAAGTGTGGGGGAGAGAATGTTTAAGTGTTTATGTTTTGAGATTCAAAAGAAAAGAAAAAAAAAAAAAAAAAAAAAAAAGAGAAAAGAATAAGTGATTGAAGAAAGGTTCCAAAACACCAATTCTGGGCGTAAATTGTCTAAATTCTCCTTTTTTTGTTCAAAAGTTGAGTTTTCATTCAAAAGTGAATTCTAAGTTGATTCAAATGCTTTGCTCACTATTTCTTTAAGAACCTTTGTTTTCCATATCCCTTCTTTGTTATCCACATACCCCAAGCCCCGTTACAACCCTTGATTTCTATCTTGAGTGTTGTGTATTTCAATTTGTGGAGTTTGAACTTGGTATGAGCTTATGGTGTCACTGGTTCTCGCGTCTAAGTAGTAGCATTCCATTCATGAGATCATATCTAAACATGCTTATTAACTCCAGAAATTGCGTTCTTTGTGATATTTATATGTGAGTATTCGTTTTCATGTTACATCAATCTTCTCACATATGACTAGATTAGGGTGTGTAGTTAGAAATTCTGAGTGAAAATCGAGTGCATATCTTGTAAGGAATTGAGCAAATTCTCTAAGGCATGTTACTACATTCAAAACATGGTTTTAAATGCTTAATTGTGAACTAGTATATGGTGACTATGATTAAGAATGTACTTAAGTGTGAAGATGACTAAAATCTGTGAGAATGATGATTTTTAACATGTCATTGGAAATCCCTAAGACGGTTGTTGGAAGGTTTAGGTTGTGTTTTACGTGTTTAGTGTCGTTTTGTTTATTTGTTTTTATTCTGTTTTGCTCGAGGACTAGCAAAAGCTAAGTGTGGGGGTATTTGATAGGAGCATATTCATGCGACTTAAATGGCTTGTTCTCGTGCATTTACGTTATGTTTCTCTCGTTATTTTAGTCCTTTATGCTTCTTTTGTGTGTTTTCAGGTTCTAAGGGCCTAGGGAGCAAGAAAGTGCATTTTGAGGCCATTTGGAGCATTTTTGTGCATGATTTGGATAGCTTAATCATGGAGCAAAGAGGATGGACGAAATTGAAGCCTTGTATGCTCTTTGGGGACATCAAACAAAGGACCTAGCCCAATCAAACAAATCCTTTGAGCCATGGAAAACCTCTAGCCCAATCAAACACATTATGCCATACAAACCAACCTATTTTAGGCCCATTCTATGTACTTAAACCCTAGCCCTTTAAACTAGTTCATTTATCACTTATCAAACCATTCACTTATCACTCACCACATATCATTCACTTATCACTTAACATATCATTCATTTATTTCACTTCCATACTCCTCTTAATTCCACATGCATTCTCACACATGCACATCATTCACTCACATTTCCACCATTCATTCTTTATTCCTTTCCAAACATCTCACATGCATTTCCACCTTCCTACTTCATCATTTCCACCACTCATTCTTCATTATTTCCTAACCCTACATGCATTATTTATTGCATCTTCACATGCATTCACACACACTTTACACATTCAAACCGTGAGCTCCCATTCCTATATGCCATTTTCAGATTTCCACCCACTAACCTAGTCATCAACACATGCACTTCCACCTTTCATCCACAATGATTCATGATTCATTCACTTTGCATCCTTTAATTCAATCACATACTTTCCCATTGTATAATACATCCACATGCATCTTTAACCAACAAACATTACAACCACATGCACCCTTTTCTCCACATTCCAAACATTACCGTGTATCCCCTTCATCAATTCCAGCATCTTCACATGTCTTCTAGCTTTCCCTTTCATTTCCACCACTCATTCTTCATCATTTCAGCCACCTACATGCATTAATTATTAAACTCTTCATCATTGCATTCAGAAAATGAGCAAGAAAGCTTCTCAATGCCGTGTATCCCCTTCACCATTTCAGCACATTCCAACACCTTCACATGCAATTCCAGTTTTCACATGTTTTCCTAACTGATTTTCCATCATTAATTAGCCACTTGCATCTTAAACAAACAGCCATATGTTCCCTCCACTACTCCTATAAATACCCTTGCATTCATTCATTCAAGATCATCTCATTTTTCATACACAACACACCACAAACACTTCCATCTTCTCCCTAGCCGTGAGTCTCTCCATTTTCTGCACCATTCCCTTCCCTTTCTCCTCCATTTCTTCCATTTCCATAATCCCCCAATCTATTCAACACACCAACAACATCCCTTAGTCCTTGTGCTCAAACGAAGACGAAGAGAAGAGGGCCTAAACGTTCATACAATTCACGTTTGAGTTGTTGGAATGTTTATGCGTTTCTTTGATTTCAATGTTTAAATTCAATTCTCTTTGTTTTGTAATATGAGGAATGGAAGAGAAGAGTGCCTAAACGTTCATACAATTCAAGTTTGAGTTGTTGGAATGTTTAGGTGTTTCTTTGATTTCAAAGTTATGAGGAACTAAACCCTTTTTGGCTAGGGGTGATTTCAATACCATGTTTATTTATGTGATATGAATTGAGGAATTCCGGTTATGAATTCTTGATTCGTGAATGCAATTGGCTTAACTATTTGATGATTAACTTATTTGTGTTTGTTGATTGAGGGTCGACACTTAATTAGCATGCATGAATATGTGGCTAAAGTTTAAGAAGGTTTCACATAATCGTTACTAACTTATACTTGAAAGTAGTGAAGGTCGCTTGTCACGATCGCGTTAAGTTTAATTCTTAGCATGAGTAACATGATGTCATAGTTACAAATGTTTTGTCAATGCTTATGGTTTTCATTATTCTTAATGATCTTCGATTGTATCTCTATTATGATGACATGTAGGGAACTTTTGAGAATGTTTTGGGTTGTCGAATGATGCCATCCAATCCAATAATATAAGGAAAATCAAAGGGTTAACTAGTGATGTCACGGTTAATTTGGGGCATTGTCGTTCATAATTCAATGAAGGAATAACTGGAAATTGATTCATATGCATAAATATCATGTGTAGAGAAAGAACCCTTAGCTAGCTTCCCATCCATTCATTTCCGTCAAATCCATATTTACAATTTGTTTTGTTTCCAAGTATTCATTTTAGTTTAAATTCGTCCAAATCCAATTCCCCCCTATTTCGTTGAAGTCTTAGTCTTAATCTTTCTTATTTTTAGTTTTGCTTTCTTCGAGCATTAAATAGTGTTTTATATTGCGTTTTTATGTTTTTAAGTCAATTTAGAAGGTTTTAGCAAGCCCTCCTAATCCTCGGTCTAGAACGATCCCTCACTTATCCATTCTACTACAATTGTCAAACGAGGGTTTAATTTGAGTGTCAAGTAATTCTCACATCAAATTTTCTGAAATCAAAAGGCAAAGCCCTGAGATATTAACAAAAAGAATCCAAAAAAAAAAAACATGGAAAATCGAAACCCCTTGCGGTAATATACATGTAAAACTTACTTGGAAAACCCGGATCCAACGAACCAAAAATCCAAAAAATTATTGGAATCGAACCAAAAAGGCAGAGAATTTAACAACTGTGACCATTAATCGAAGAACAACTAAGCAAAATGGTCGACGTTTTGAACAACGAAGCAACACAATGAAGAAAACAGAAGCGAAGGCGGAGAAAAAAGACGGCGAGAAACAAAGCAACCGGAGATATGCGAGAGAGAATAGGCGAAAGCAAAAGAAAGATCCAGAATAACCAAAGCCAAAACATACACGGATGATGGACGCGTGGAATCAAAAGGGCAAAACAGCCCTTTCACTGTACAGAAGCCGAGAGAAACCCAGCTAAGACAATTATTTAGAGGGCATTTCTGCCCTTTTACTATTGCTGAACAGTGCCAGATTCAACTGGCTTAGGGGCGTTTGTTTGCCCTCGCTAAGTTGGACTGGACTGGACTGAACTAACTATTAGTCCAATACTGTGTTTGTTCCATGCTGGGACTAACATTAATGAGACTAAAGGGACTAGCATGGACAAAACCCTTCACTAAGAGGTCTTAGCGAGACCCCCCAATAACCATGGGACTAGCTAAGACTATCCTCTCTTTCTCGTCCTCGTCATGCTCAATGACCATTCCCGACAGACTTCTCGTCATCTCCGGTCACTTAGATCAATCATTAACTTTCCGACTCTCTTTCAGATCCATTTCACAACCAACTTTTATATAAAATATACCAAATTGAAGCTGAGAGTGACAAGATTACGATTTTACCTGAATCGAGGCCAAAATGTGGTCGAATGTGGTCGGAAAATGGCCTGGAAGTCTCGGCATGTTTGAGCTTCTTCAAATCTATGACAGATTCAAGCATTCAAAGCTAAGATCTCGGTCTAGGGATGGCGATGAATTTTTTGGCGATGCTAACTTCATCCAATTTAACGAGGGTTGGCCGGAAAACACGTCGGGAAACCTGCAACTCGTCGGGAAAATTGGAGCCGTGAGGTTCCATTCGAACAACGCATAGCTAGAGAGGGAGGGAGGACAGAGAAATAGAGACTGGAATCAATAAGGAGTTTGACCATGAATGAGAAAGAGACATGAATTGAGAGGTCTAAGAGGAAAAAAAGAGGGAGAGGGTGGGATGATGAGAGAAGAGGAAAAGAGTGAGATGGAAATGGTAGGAAAAGATGAAGAAAAAGATAAGATCATAATAAAATATTAATAATTTATAAATTAAACAATATAATATTAGAATTTGTTATTATCCAGCTTCTTAGTCCAATACTGCACCAAACGTTTCACTAAGTTAGTCCAGTTTAGTCTAGTTTAAGCCAGTCCAACTTAGTCCTTGAAGCTAATCCAGTCCAGATAGTCCAGCGCAACAAACGCCCCCTTAGTGTATATAATAATGTCTGTTTTTAATATGTAGCTATTGAGAAAAGAGAGAAACTAGTCCGAAACCGTGAATCGAACTGAAGAATCAACATTATTACACTCTCCAACATTACATGAAGAATTCGCATTTGATACGATTTTGGATCGAATATATGGTTCGATACGATTCTTAAAACCACATGCAGGAATAAAAAATCTTTTTCCCATTTCCTTCATATTGGGCCGTGATGGGCCCATGTCCATCCTAAAACACAGCCTAGTAATCTCCAGTCTTCTTCACCGAAGGGCCATAACTGTTTTTTCAAGCTTTTCTTACTATTGATTTTGGCATCGAAGCCTCCCTTGCTTGTTCATCTTCCTCGTTGCGCTGGTCATACATAAATTCTGTGCTACCTCTCTCAGTCACCAAACTGATTTTCCTCCCTGCTCCAGGCTCCAGAGGATAATAATTTCACAGCCTTTGGTTTTGTGGGTAAGATTTTAAAAGAAAAAAGTGATTTGCTTTTCCAACAGCTATATCGTTAAGGCTTTTTATTTTTTATTTTTCGTGTGAATTTCGTTAAGAATTTTGAATTTGAATTCTTCGTGTGAATTTCGTTAAGATTTGTGAATTTCGTTAAGCCTTTTGTGTAGATGCAATGGACTGTATGTGGTAAATACCCTCTTTTGGTGTGATTGTATTTTAATCTCTCTTCGCTTAGCTGTTAATGACTTAATGTATTTGATAATTAATGAATCATATTCATATCATGTGCAGCACTGTGTTAGGAATGTTAACCTAACTTACATGTTTGTAATTGTATCTTTACCAGGTCATCCAACATGCTATATAAATCTTAAATCGGATAGGGAAAAACAGAAATATTCAACTTTGCAGTAATGGTAATGATTTTACACAACACAGTGACTGAGAAAGCAAAATCAATTTTAAGAGTAATCAATGTAATTTGGGGCACCAAACAACCAATAACAGGGCAATGATTTTGCTAACTTTGAATTCTTCGCATAGGACATACTCATGGAGTAAAAGGTTTACCTTGTGTTATTGTTCGTTCAACTTTCTGTTGCATTAAACATTCAATCTTGGAACACTTTTACCTCAAAAACCACATGTAATGCTGATTCTTCATGTATTGTTGGAGAGTGTATTAACTGGTGGTGTGAAAAATTACTAACTAGCTCACATTCTGGATGGAAGATAGAATAAATGGGCATTGTGTTAAATTAAATTTTAAAATGTGAGAGCGGTAAATATAGAATCACAGTTCTATTCGAGGTTGTTTCGTGATAATACAATTTGAACCTAAAAATGTAGGGTAATGCTAGAGAGGCTAAATTTGCAAACTAAACGATGTGTCACTAATAAGAAATAAGCATGTTAATCGACACTTGTGTAACAATCCACTCATCAACTTCCATGTCGTTTAGTTTACAAAATTTGGTCTACAAATTTAGTCTCCCTAGCTTACCTAAAAATATAACTTATATAACAATGACAGTCAAACTGTTACTTTGCAAAGTGCTCTTACATGAGCTCTGTTTGTGTTTGCAAGATACCATTATTTGGAAGTTCAGTCTTATGGGAAAAATACGAATGAAACTTGTGAAGATTAGGTGTCAATAGGATGTAGTAATATTAAAGAAAGGATTATGGATAGAATACATTTCAAATGGATTTGATGTAACTATATACCAGGAATCAGTTAAATCTGCATCTCCTTTATTATTAACCGAATCCCTATATTTGAACTTTGAAGTCATTCCTTCCGAGTGGGTCCACAAGTGTAAATTGTTATGAATGTGGAAGAAGATTGAAAGAAAAAAGAATTCAGCATTGTATATAGGGTACCCTGGCTGTCCATTGTCCAAAAAGAAAGATTTGACTGTAGAAATTCTGTGTATCTGGCCGTTTGTACTCAGTTGAAGGTTGGTCTTTGGTTGGTGTTTGAGATATGTTGTTGTTTCGCCTGTCAAAGTTTCGTGGTTTCATCCTTCATCAAAGTGATAAGTTATGCTGTACTTTGTGAAGAAGTTGATGATGGGTGGAACTTTCATCCATTTCCTACTCTGTCTATGGCTGTGTATCAAATCTGTATGTAGTCGCTGCTTTAATATCTAAACAAGTTATATTCTTTTAGTATAGAATTGGAATGATTTTGGGCTTTTTGAGTTTTTGGTCATTCTGGAAACAATAAAGTTCAAATCAGAACTTTTCAGTTGTTAATATGAGTGAGTGTTGAAGCATCTCTATTGGTCGTAGTGCACAAATGAATTTTGTGGATGAGGATGCTTCTGGCTCTGGAGACGATGCAAATATTGCATGTGAATAAGAGAAAATCAAATTGCACAACATAAATTTGAGTCTGTTTATTTCAATTACGGAAATTCCTCCTCCTCGTCCTAGTGGATCCATTACTGGGAATTTCAATTTCAATTTGGTTAGGTCTTTGATTTCTCATGGATTTGCAGAATTTTTCACTTCTCTCATTGCTTTCATGGCTATGGCTACCACTAGAAATAACAGTAAAGAAGTTTAATGTTCATTCCTAGGCTCTGAATGTCATTAATTTATTCATTTGATTAGTTACCTTTGGTTTTTGGACTTTGGACTTTTAGTGCCTGGTGAAACCATGAATTGTAAATAGCAATTGCAGTTTCCCAACTTCAATTAACAAGGTTCAGGTGATGATGTCCAAAAATATGAAGAGTGTGGACTTCCCAGTCCAATAAATTGAATTCATCAGCTTTTTCGGTCCTCCTTTGACAAATAGCCTTGCAAAAAATTAGCCAAATCTCAACTTGCTTAGTGATTTAATAAACAATTTCAGTTAAGGCTGATCCTTTGCAGAGGATGATCCTTGAAAACCTAAAGTGATGGCCTGTTAGAACTATTGAACTATATTGCAGGGGTAGTGTAGTTGGGGGAAGATTTTACACTTCTCTTAAAATGTGGACATCCTCTTTTCTTCCTGCCTGGAACTTGAATACTTCTAAGTCTGGAGATAATTTGACAATAAAGTTTTCATTTGATAAAAACAAAAAATCAGAATTTGAATCTCTCCTTTTGTTTTTCCAGATTAAAGTTCCTCAACTTGCTTTGGTGGAGTTAGGGTTTACTAAGAGGTCTGACGATTATGTTTGCTTCTCAAGTATCAAGAATTGGAGTTTTGATACTGAAACAGCTCTCCAGAGGTATGTACTAAAATATTTTATTTAGCTAATGCCTGTTTGAAGCTCACCTTGTTAAAAGCCAAACTGTTTTTTCTAAAGTATTTTCTACTCACTTTGATGTTATTCTGTGATCATTCTCAAAACGTTTCCCAATATCATGCTTCTTTTACAAACTGCAGGCAAATCCGCATCTATAACCAGAGCAGGATATACTAGTAATTCTTACAGACATTACTTGCAACCTCTGGTCAGTTACCACCTCCAATATAAATTAATATCCTATGAGTGATCACTTCACTTGAACAGCTATTGGTGAAACCTTTTTTTTTTTTTTTTTTTTTGCAGTAATCATCCTGTATGCATAATTTTTATGTTTATCTGTAGTCTGTACTCATGATGGGCAGAAGAAACCAAGCAATCAAAGAAACCATTAATGAATTTTCACCAATGAATTGATCTGGATCTTATTTTTCTAGTGACCACTTTCGTCTTCAAATGAGGGGGTACTTGTACTAATTGGTATGATCTGCAAGGTCTAGTCCTATGAGAATTATTGGGTAGGAAAGGAGAGCCGTTAAACATATGGGTGCATTTGTTGCACCGGACTATCTCAAATTGGACTAACTTTGAAGTATAAAGGGGATGGTTGGGGGTGGGATCATGTGTGATTGGCTCGAAGGTGGGAGGGAGATGGGGAAGGGTCTGCGATCAAGGAGTCTGGACTGGGTTTTATGTTTTCTGGGTTTGATTTGCGCTCGTATGCTGTTTTCTTTCTAGTCCGGCTTAATACCGAGCTTTTACTCGGGATTGCTTAGCGTGATTTAGTGAGGCATGGAGTATAGGCAAGTCTGGGTTAGTCTCATTTAAGTTAGTCCTTGGTCATACCAAACTAGCAAGTCCACTCCTACCTAAGAAGGTGAAACAAATGGGGGCCTTTATGATTTCTTCTTTCATTTCTTGATGGTGCTATATTAGAACCATCACTTTCACCCTGACATTTGAGAAGCCCAAGTTGAATTAACTACTACCTATGTTCATTCTTTTCTGCTTAATGTCAAAGTGCACATTATTCTTTGTTATATGGTATAGAATGAGTTATTCTTGTATATCTAGGATAGCAGGATGTCATGCCTTGGGAGTGTTGAAGATGAAATGGACCGCGTTCATTCCAATTTAGGGGCATGTTTACTTACTTTTTAAGGTATGAGAACGATAAGAGAATAGTATGGGAAGGATAACCAATTGTCCAGATAGGGGATGAACAAGCCCCTCTTGGTAAGGATACCTGGTTAAAATTGGGTATTGAATACATGATTTCAAAGTGGGACCCACTTACTTTTTAATTCCTTGTGTGTTAGAAAGTGCAGGGTGTGTCAGGAATAGGAATGATACACATATCTTGCATTCTCATTCTAGTAAGTAAACATGCCATAGGTCTTATTTGTAGTATGGTCCTATCAAAGGAGTGAAGCGGTCATGTTTTCTTCTAACACTAAACTTAGGTCAGCATTTACTAAGAATGGAGATAAAACAAAACCAGTTTAATAATATACATTTGGCAAGCTGTTTGGGAATTGTCAGAACTGTATTTTAAATCTAAGTGAAGGCATATCTGTCTTTCAAATTGTTTGTAGTATTTTAAGTATTTTTTGAAGAAGTTGGGACTTGTAAATATATTTGAAGGATGAAGGATGATTATTATGAAGTTCTGAGTAGTTTTAAATTTATGTATTTATTTAGAATGAGCTTGCATATGCGTTCGCGTTTTTATTCTCATTTAGATTATATTTGTGGTTTCCTTGTCTTATGAACAGTTTGATCAACAATCTGAAACTAATTTGTTGCGAGGAACCATCTTTGAGAAGCATCGTCTTTTTTCTACCAGTAGTGCCAGCCATTCTTCGAATGAAGGGATTGAGCAGAAAGAAAAGTAAGTTATTTGCAGTCGAACTGTTCGAAAATTATAATTAGTAATAATGATAGAGGATGCGAGTCTGAGAAGCAGCATAATAGTAGGAGAACAAAGTCAAATGAACTTGCATGCATGATTTAAACATATATCTCCGCATTTTTTTGTGCGAAATTTGTTGCAGTGGTTTATCTTCACCTCATGGCCCTAATTTTCCTTTGAGTGAGATCTGCAGTAAGATTATTATGTTGTTTCTTCACACACAGATGAACTATTTGCAGGATATCTGTGACATTTGTTGATAAGGATGGAGAGGAAAAACATATCAAGGTTCCTACTGGAATGTCTATGCTTGAAGCTGCCCATGAAAATGATATAGAACTTGAAGGCAAGGTTCTGATACTTATTTAATAGTCTTTTTCACCTTAAACCCAAATCTGCTCCATTAATTACTGTCGTCCCCTAGATAGTCGTTCTACCGCATCATTTGTTTCAGGTTTCATAATTTTCATGCGTCTCTCTACTGATAGGACTGATAGGTGTTTGTCAAATCAGTTTGGAAAATATTTTTTGAGTGCTTCAGACTGCATATTTCCTGAAAGGGGAATTTGCAAAAGTACCACCTAGACTAGCAGGGGCATGTGCGGTTACCACCTTGAAAAAAAAATTGGCAACAAATATCTAAACTTCATTTTTGGTGCAAATCTACCACCTTGGTTGGTCGCCATCCATATGCTGCTAAATCAAGTCCTGGTGCCACACACATGAACTGCTCTGAGGACAATTCGGTAAATGTCATCTATATTAATTAGAAGAAAAACAAATTAAAAAGCTGAAAGAATTCATGAACAAAGAAAAAACAAATTAAAAAATAAAGAAATTAAAGGAGTTTTCTTTTTAAACTCCATGATCATCTGAGTTCACCCGCCATTCCAAGTACACCCCACTTTCTAATTCAAATTTCATTACTTCTAAGAAAACCCAGCAATTGTCCCATAATTACCCCTATACTCTAAAGTCTAAACTATGTCTAAGTTTCAAATAGTAGACTTTTAATGCCTGTTTGAACACTTGGGTAAACTCGGGTTTCAGCTTGAGGCCTGTAAATTTGAATTTGTTGAAAGAAGGTTATCGAAGTTCAATTTCAAACCTGCCATGTTAGAGTCTTCATTATTTGCTCGTTTAATAGAAATTACTTGGCCATTGTCTAGCTGGGCATTGTAGACAGTTCCATTACCTCCTTCACCTACTTCTTGTGATTGAATGACATAGGGTGTTAATGGGGTGGGTGAATTCCTTGAAGGGTGGTGGTCGTAGCATAACTTTTTCAAGCAACAAGTCATTTTGCTATTTTCACACTGAAAAAAAAGTTACAAGGGAAATGTGGGGAGAACTTTTGGTGAGTGGAAAGCTCTTAAAGCCCTGTACCCACTGCTCAACTCCGACCTTTCCCATCCTCAGCGCACACTTCCCCTCCACACCCCACTCCTTTATTATTTAATCATTGAGGTTTATTTTATTCTTTTGGGTTTTCTAATACAAGGGTAATATTGGAATTTTTTAACAAAATTTTGTTGAGTGGGTGCCTAAAGAAAATTATAGGGTGCTCTTAAATTTATTGAACAAATATTTGGATGGAGTTAGGTTGGAGGCGGTACATTCACACAAAGTAGAGAGTTTAGGACAGACACCTCTAATAGTTCAAGTGGTATTTGTGCAAATTTCCCTTTCTTAAAATGGATGAGACTCGGTAACAACCAGAGTCACTACCCTGTCAAATAATTCTTTAATCATATTTGCTGAATCTAATATTCTGTTTATTATCTCATATCAGGAGCGTGTGAAGGTTCACTTGCCTGTTCAACATGTCATGTGATTGTGATGGTATGTTTTATATGTTTTAAGAAAGTTGCATAAAGTACAAGGAGCTAACTATAGAATAATACTGTAGGACGTGGACTATTACAGCAAATTAGAAGACCCAACTGATGAGGAAAATGATATGTTGGACTTGGCCTTTGGACTGACTGAAACGTAGGTTTTCTCCCAGAATTATTGTAATTTTTTTCTTTTCTTTTTTTTTAGTGTGGTCATGTTAAAATTATGTTTCTGCGTTGTAGGTCTCGCTTGGGTTGTCAAGTCATTGCAAAACCTGAACTTGATGGAATTCGTTTAGCAATTCCAGCTGCCACCCGAAACTTTGCTGTCGATGGCTATGTTCCAAAACCACACTAGAGATGATGCACCTGAACTTGATGGAAATTGTTAAGCTATTCCTGCTGCCACCCGAAACTTTGCGGACCACAATAACGGTGATGCAATTTTGTGGAATAGTTGGTTGAGTGTAGCGTGTTGCATCCCAGTTTTGTAGCTCCTGTATTTTATTGGACCAATGAGCACGACTTGAGCTCTATTTTTATTTATGGATAATGATAGGGAGATTAAAATTTTAAACTAAATTTACAAACCAAATAATGTGTTATTGGTAATAAATAAGCATGTTAATTAATACTTAAGTAATAATTCAATCATTAACATCCACATCATTTGGTTTACAAAATTTAATTTAAAAATTGGTTTTCCTAGCATTACGTTTTATTTTGTTTTTGTTACTGTTATTAATTATGTGCCAATTTGGAAATAATTCTGGGAGGACGACCATGATAACTTGGAGACAAAAATGTGCGTTCTTTTGGGGATCAAATTTTCTGCACTCAAAACTCTTTGTCACCTTTTTATGACATGTTCCATTTGTTGGCACTTGGTCATTTATCTCAAGGTAATGTTAGAGAGATCAAAATTATAAACCAAATGATGATGTAGTTGTTAATAATTGGATTATTACTTAAATTTAACGTGCTTATTTCTTATTGGTTACATTTATTTTGATTAAAAAATAAAAATATTTCTAAAGCTATTAATTTACAAATAAGTTTATCTCCTTGCAAAATGACACATAACTGTTCGTGAATTTAGACTACATTAGTAAGAAGTACACAATAAAACATTGAATATATGAATTCGGAAAAAACTTGGTGCAAAGCACTTGGAAGGAATAAGAGAAAAACCGTTTAACCAAGAGAGATTTTTTTTTTCTATGGTCAAACCAAGGGACTTTATTTGGTATGGTAGCGCTGCCGTAACTTGTGTAAGTGAAATCTCTATATGGTAATTATACTAACACCTTATGAGATTTATTGGATTTTCACAAAATTCCTCAAGTTTGAGACAAGACACAAACACTCCTTTAGATTTTAATTTCCCTTCATATAACTCCTGAGTCAAAATTTTGCTTATAAATCTACTAATTTATTCTTATCAATTACTTAAAACTAATAAGGAAAAACTTTATAATTATATAAATGTTGCAGTCATATTTAGAATAGAAATGTGATTGTGTAAATCCTAGTGAATCTAGGAATATCTCTTATATTCCTATTAGGAGTTGATTACCTATTAAGAGTTGTAATCCTAAAAGGGTAAGGTTTTTGTCTATCCTATTACTATAAATAAAGGCACAATGGGGTGATACAAACACATCTCACAATTAAATCACTCGCTCTTCTCTCTCAATACCACCGGCCCCCTCTCTCTCTAATCCCTTGGATTAGTTCAATCAAATAGGCCCACAACACGTTATCAGCACACTTTTGCTAGAAGTTAAGGAATTGACGCATCGTAGGAGGAGGCTATCTTCCACAAAATTCAAAGGTTTTATTTGTTTTCTGCAAATCATGTACGCTTAAAATAAAGTAAGATATTTGAAACGATCTTGAAGCATGAAAACATTCCTCATGATGCATGAAGCCCTCTATGTTTATATTTTCCTTCCGATATATATATTGTATATGTTTCATAAATTTGTCAATATATATATATATATATATATATATTTGTTTCATGCATTACGCAATTAAATTGCTATGTGGAATTTATGAGTCAAAGCATATAAAATAAATTAGAAGCAATTTAGGGTTTCTTTAACCCTAGAAAAATTTGAAAAATAAGAGAAAGGAAATTAGGATTTTGCGGCACCACCGCCATGGCACCACCATCGACCACACTATGCACCGTCGCTGGCCTGAAGCCCAGCTACATGGATCACCGCAACAGCTTTTGGGCTTTCTGCTCCTGCACGCGACAACCAGGCTTCGACCTAGGGTCAGTTTTGATAGGCTTGAAGCCCCTAGCCCACTAGCAGGCTTGTAGCCTTGCTAAGCCGAAACCCTGTAGCTTGGCCTGACCCGCCAGTAACCTTTTGCGCTTGCTGGGCTTTGTACATGTCATGGCTTCTGCCTCAATCAGCCAGCCCACGGGGCTGGGCTTTGTCCCTGCGACCTAAAAATTGAAACCCAGCTGCGGTTGGGGTTTCCTTGCACCCACGCAGGCATGGGCCTGCTCTTGTGTGTTGGTGTCGGCCCAATCATGCCAGTAGCTTACTGGTGGGCTTCCTGTCTCTCGGCCCATGGCCTGCAGCCACATATGGGCTGCTTCTGTAGCCATACCTGAGCCCATATGCCATCTAAGGCTTTGCCCTACTCACGGCACCTAGCCTAATTCCTTTTGGGCTACGGTTTTTCGAATTCAATGCTAATATTTGGCATTATTTTGCTTCCACGATCAACCCCGTTTGGTCCCGATCTATTGAATTAATTAAAAATGAACTGCGGTCCACTAATCTGATAATGAATCCAAAGTTATTGACCTGAATATCACTTTTCGACATTAACGATTCAATAGTTTATCTTTATACTTTGAACTGTTGACATACTTTCGTAGTAATGAAGCTCTCACACTTGAGTTCTCGAAGAAACTCAAATCTACTATACTTAAATCAGCATATTGCATTCTGTGTTTCTTGCAAGAATATCTCCTTATGAACTAATCGTTCATAAAAACTAAATTGAACATGTAGTTTCATATTTAGTGCATTTGAAACCTGAAGTTTTCATTCAAAACATACCACATGAAACCTGTAGTTTTCATACATCAATTAAACCAATACATGTCTATGAGAACTTGTATGTTCTACGATATATGTCTATGGCTTACCATATGACTAATCACGTTTTCTCCCTCCGTTTTTGGGACATGTTGAACTTGAACAAGCTCGATTTCACTGCTCTGGAAGTATCTGGCAGAAACTACTTGAAGTGGGTTCAAGATGTGAAGCTTCATCTAACTGCAAAAGGCAGTATAGCCACCATTGAGGCATATACCAATGACAAACCTATTGACTGGATAAGCTTATATTTATATATATTTTATATCAAATTCACTTGTCTTTTCTTAGTTAGTTCCTTATATTTTTGAGTTATTTACTTAGTTTTTGTGTTTTGTAGGATTTGTCAAGTAAAGAAAAGAAAAATAACACAAGTGGAATTTTAATTAATAAATTCATCAAAACTGCCTGTGCACGTCAGCTGACTTTGGAATTAAGTTGCGGACAACTCAGAATGAATTAGAGAATGAGCCTTATATGCTTGGAAAGCTACGGATGTCTATTTTCTGGAACATTTTGCGGATTGTTAATATCATTTTTGTAGAAGAGTTATGGCCATTTTAACATTGAAAGGTTCCCAACAGGCTGAGCAGTTTGTAACTGACAAGAAAGCATTGAAAGCAATAAATCCAATAAATTTAGCAGCCAAAAATGATGCAATCAAGAACAAACCAGCTGACACCTATTCAAATAATAGAGGAAATGGAATTAACAATGAGGATTAAGAGGGAGTTA
Organism: Pyrus communis; assembly: GCF_963583255.1. Classification (NCBI taxonomy): domain Eukaryota; kingdom Viridiplantae; phylum Streptophyta; class Magnoliopsida; order Rosales; family Rosaceae; genus Pyrus; species Pyrus communis. The sequence goes on from NC_084811.1 coordinate 27,216,067, forward strand.
TTGACATAAAGGCTACCCAAGGAGTTACAATTGTTTCACAATTTCCTCTCACTTATTGTCATCACTAAATGGCTATTAGTGGGTGAGTTAAGGAGAAGAAAATGATGCAGCAAGAATTGGTTTAAAAGTAGCATTGGGGAAGGAAGGAAGGGGGAGAAGCCTTAGTCAATTTCTTTCGGTTCTATTTTCTCAAACTCATGTCTATCTTTTGTTTTAACTTAAGGATTGTGTAACTAAATTTTTAGTAGTTAGGGGCTATTTGAAGCCCCGAATATGATTGCAAGTTTGTTATGACATTTCGTTTGAATTACTTTTACAAATGGATGAAAATTGGTTCACTACTTATCTCATTGATGAATTCTTTATGTGTTTTCTACGGATGCATACTTAGTAAACATATCTATGATTCTAATGCTATGAATATGTGTGTGACTGCCCTTGTCGAATGAGGACCTACATATGTTCTAGAGTAGTACTTGTTAATTGTGATTAACATGTGAACCAATTTCTAGGATAAGTAAGACAACGCTAGTATTTACGATGCCTTGTGATGACTCAAACTCTTTTCGTTCTTAATGATTTCTACTTGTTAAATCTATGAACACACCATTCTAGATTGCATGTTAAGGACTAAGTTAAGTTGAAAACGCCATTCTCTTAACATACTACATAAGAAAGAGTAATAGGTTGGGTTCTAACATTGAGCCAACTTGAGCATCTTCATCTAAAAATGAAAGGAATTTGAATGAAACATAACATGTTTGCATGATTATTTGGTGGTGGATAGCAATTCCCCTAACTCGTTTTTCTTGATTTGTGAACTACTTAAAAATCTGTCTTTGTCTTGTTTTTGTTCGATTTAATTTAAATAGCAAATCAACTCCAAAAATCCCAAAAATTTGTGTGAGTGTAGCTTTGTGTGTCTAGTGTTTGCATATAATATTTCGTAGACTTTAGATAAGTGTAAGTCGGTCTAATAATTATTTTTCGGTGGCTGGTCAATAAGGACAGCGGCCCAGTTTTTGTGACATTTTAAGTAGTTAGATAAAACAATCTTCTGCGGAAAGACCCTTATTTTCATATGCTACAATTGACAAATATTATTGTTAATAAGAAAAATTAATAGGACATTTGTGTGCTACTTTGTGGTGTGCTTTTAATCCTATCATTGACGAAGCTCAAAAGGCTAATGCAATAATCTTCATTCGAAGACACATCCATGATGCACTGCAGACCGAGTACCTCGCTAAGGAGGACCCACACACCTTCTAGCTTGCTCTGGCCGATTGTTTCGATCACCAAAAAGACATATACTTGCCTGAAGCAAGACATGACTAGCAGCATCTTCACTTCTAGGACTTTAAGTCCATGAATGAATACAACTCTGAAGTTTGAGGATCCGATCACTACTGAAATTCTGTAAAGTGGAACTTACCAAATCAGATCTCTTGGAGAAGACCTATTCGACCTTCTATGCCACCAATATTGTCCTATAGCAATACTATAGGGCACATAAGTTCACCAAATTTTTAGATTTGATCTCTGTACTACTTCTCACTGAAAAGCAGAATTACCTTTTGATGAAGAATCATCAAGCTTAACCGATTGGCTCGAACACTGCTCCTAAAGTGCATGTGATCCATTCTAGTAACCACAAACGACGTAAGAATCGTCGTGGTTGTGGTAATGAGCGACAAGCCCAACCATGAGCCCAAGTTCAACAGAGTGCCGATCCCAAGAGAGGAAATTCGACCCAGCAACGTCCACCCCTTGCCCTTAAAGCCCCAAACTTCAAGAACAAGGGAAAAGCTCCCGTTCAGCCTGCTTCAACTAAACTAGACATGTGCTACCGCTGTGGATCAAGGGATCATTGGTCACGCGTATGCCGAGCTTCCCCTGAGGCTATTGCCAAGTATCATTCCCATCGTGAGTAGATCATCCGGAAGATGCTAATACATCAATGAAGATATTGGATTTTCAGAAGGCGTCAGCTCTCATGGACGAATAAATTAGACATGTTTTTAGGGTATTTACCCCTTGTGGCCGAACCCACTAGGAGTAGCCGACCCTTCTCCCTTATTTTTCTAGGTTAATGGTTTAATTTTGAACAATTTTTCTAAGTGTTTGGAATAATTTGTTTGGTTTTGGTTTGTTTTGAATTATGGATTGTTATGTGATGGATATTATTTTCTTGAATTGCTCATTTGAATGAATGGAATCATATTTATGAATGTGACCAATTCAATCAAATTGTTTCTAGGTATGTCTATTAGGAAAGTTAGTTGTCTGGCTGATAGTGCTACCATGCACACCATCGTGCGTGAACAACATTATTTTACTAACTTGATACCCAAGAAAGCTCATCTGACAACTCTTTCAGGCCCATCCAACATGATTGAAAGATATGTAAAGGCCCGTATCACATTGTCCAATGGTACAATCTTAACCATTAAGGAGGCACTCTATTCTCCACGTTCCAAAAGAACCTTGCTGAGTTTTAGAGATATTCAAGATAATCAATATCATGTTGAAACCACTGAAGATAATGGTTATGAATTTCTTTGTATCACTTTATACAAATATGGCCAGAAAGGTATTAACGAGAAGTTGGAACGTCTCCCGAGTGAGTTGTACATCACAACCATTCACGGTATAGAAGCCAATCATGTGGTCGGCCTTATGCCTGAGTTACAGAGCATTTTTTTGCTTTGGCATGATCGTTTGAGACATCTTGGACGTGACATGATGCACCGTATTCCTCAAATCATCTCATGGGCATCAGTTACCTCCATACGTTAGATTCCCACCATGCAAAGCGTGTTCTTTGGGGAAGTTGAATACTCAATCCCCGTTTACAAAGATTATTCATGACCCCCTAAGTTTCTTCAGAGGATTCAAGGGGACATTTGTGGACCTATCCAACCAACCTGCGAACCATTTAGATATTTTATGGTGTTGGTTGATGCATCGACACGATGGTCACATGTTTGCCTGCTGTCCACATGCAATGCTGCATTTGCTAAACTCATAGCACAAATTATTAAGCTAAGGGGCTCACCACCCTGATTATCCGATTAAGTCGATCTGACTGGATAACGCTGGAAAGTTTACGTCATAGACATTTGACGATTATTGCATGTCAGTAGGGATTGAAATGGAACATCTTGAACCCCATGTTCACACCCAAAATGGCTTGGCAGAAGCTTTCATAAAACGCCTTTAATTGATAGCTCAGACTTTGGTTATGAGAACCAAACTACCGGTATCTGCTTAGGGCTATGCAATATTGCACGCAGTTATGCTAGTCTGCCTAAGGCCTACTGTTACCCAACCATATTCACCATTACAATTGGTTACTGGATATGAGCCTGACGCCTCGCATTTACGGGTGTTTGGCTGGGCCATTTATGTGCAAATAGAGCCACCACTACGTACCAAAATGGGTCTTCAGAGAAAAATGGAAATCTATGTCGGTTATGATTCGCCATCAATTGTTCGCTATTTAGAACCCCTTGACAGGAGATCTCTTTACAACACATTTTGTGAATTGTCATTTTGATGAGACAATCTTCCTATCGTTAGGGGGAGATAAGCATGCTAACATTCTTAGAGAACGCCGCGAATTGTCATGGTATACTCCTACTATGTCTTATTTAGATCCCCGTCCCGTACTGCTCAGTCTGAAACTGAGGTGCGCAGAATTATAGATCTTCAGAGCATTGCTCAAAGCATGTCAAATGCTTTTATCGATCTAGCAAAGGTGATAAGATCACATATATCCACTGTAAATGCACCTGCAAGGATAAATGTACCCTACGTACGTCACCATCCCGCTTAGGAAGGCCAGACCATCCTCGAAGGTGGGGAAGCCTCACCTTTCACACGGCTCGATATATTGGCGGCTAGCCAATCATCTGCTCCAACCCTGAAGCATGGCAGACATTTTGGTTCAAAGGATTCACAACCCGGAAGAGGAAATTGACACCAACTAGTAACCCTAGTTTGAATCTGAACATAGCTCACTCATATGTTCCAACGCATGAGGTTATTCTAGATTACGACGATGTCTTAGATGAGATATATCGGTCTTCCGAGAATCATGAGATTTCGATCCATTACACAGTATTGGATGAGGTTTGGAATCGGAATGAGATAATTGTTGACAATGCATTTGCGTACTCAGTAGCTACTGACATCATGCTTAGCGATGACATTGAATGACGTTTCATCGATGAATGCTGACGTAGAACAGATTGGTCAAACTGAAAACAAGTAATCTAGGTCGAACTCGATTCGCTTACAAAACATAAGGTGTTTGGGCCCGTGGCTTCTACCCTTCTACATGTGAAGCCCGTTGGCTATAAGTGGATTTTCGTGAGGAAACATAACAAGAAGAATGAAATAGTGAAATACAAAGCACACTTCGTAGCACAAGGCTTCTCTCAGCATCCTGGGATTGACTACGAGGAGACGTATTCCCTTGTAATGGACGTTATAATGTTCTGCTACCTAATTAGTTTGATAGTTTCTGAAAAACTGAATATGCAGCTTATGGACGTGGTAACTGCGTATCTCTTTAGGGATCTAGATACGAAAATATACATGAAATTCCAACGACTTCCATTGACTGGTTCAAATAGTTCTAGATCATGGAACATTTTCTCAATTAGGCTGATGAGGTTACTCTACGGATTGAAACAATCCGGAAGGATGTGGTAGAACCGTCTGAGTGAATATTTGACAAGTCAGGGTTACGTGAACAACGAATTATGCCCAGGCGTGTTCATAAAGAAGTCACATTCCAGATTTGCAATTGTTGCAGTTTATGTCGATAACATAACCTCATCGGAACTCCCGTAAAGCTTAAGGAAATTGCTACGCACTTGAAATCGAAATTTGAGATGAAAGATGTTGGAAAAACTCGATATTGCCTCACCTAGAGATTAAGCATTGTTTAGATGGAATCCTAGTACATCAATCGAACTCCGCCTAAAAGATGTTGCGACGTTTTAATGAGGATAAAGCGAAGCTTTCGAGTACACCTATGGTCGTTTAGACTCTAGATGCTAAACGAGATCCCTTTCGTCCAAAGAAGGATGAGGAAGAGATTTTAGAACCTGAAGTTCCTTACCTAAGTGCAATTGGGGCTTTATTGTACTTGGCTCAATGCACTAGACCCATCATCTCCTTTGTTGTTAATCTTTTGCCAAGACACAGCAATGCGCCCACACATAGGCGTTGGAATGGTGTTAAAGACATTTTCCGCTACGTCAAGGGTACAACAGATTTGGGCTTATTCTGTACCCGCGAATCTTCGAGTATTGCCACCATTTTCGGTTCTCGAAATGATTCTTGCCTTGTTGGTTACGCAGATGCTGGATATCTGTCTGACCCACATAAGGCATGTTCTCAAACGGGTTATGTCTTTACTGATGGAGACACCACTATATCTTAGAGGTCTACGAAACAAACACTAGTTATGAAATGATTCTTGCCTTGTTGGTTATGCAGATGCTGGATATCTGTCTGACCCACATAGGGCACGTTCTCAAACAGGTTATGTCTTTACCGTTAGATACACCGCTATATCTTAGAGGTCTACCAAGCAAACACTAGTTGCGATTTATTCGAACCATGTTGAGATTCTCGCCTTGCATGAAGCATTGCGTGAGTGCTTTTGGCTGAGAGTAGTTATGGAACATATTCGAAGCACTAATGGTCTTATTTCCGTCGTTGACCTTCCTACAACGATTTTGAAGACAATGGAACATGTATCGAGCAGTTAAAGAGGGGATACATCAAAGGAGACAACACCAAGCACATGACGCCGAAGTTCTTTTACTCTCACCAGCAACAATAGCATTATAATATTGAAGTCAAGCAAATCCGTTCCCATGACAACCTGGCCGATCTGTTCACCAAGTCATTGCCAAGTCTACTTTTCAGAAGCTCGTCCAAGGAATTGGTACGCGTAAATTATCTGAGTTGAATCGCTTGTAGTTCTCTTATTTAAAAGTTATGTCTAATTCAAGGGGAGTATCCAGAAGCATACTCGCTTGATCTTAATATACTCTTTTTCCTACGATTAGAAGCATTTTTTTCCACTAGGTTTTTGCTACCTAACGAGGCACCCATCTTAGGATAATCATACTCCGTTGAGTTCACTACCTTTTTCCTGTTTGACGTTTGTTTTAGATATTATGCATACTTCTCACTTTTCTCCTTAGTCTATGGGTTTTCCCCATGCCTTGGGTTTTACCAATGTGATATACTCAACTTCACGAACATCCCTATATTTTTAAAATAATTTTTCAACGTCTCACTCGCCCCCACGCGCCGGCCAAGGCACGGCCACACACGCCGCCCACACGTAGGCGCGTGCCTGGCACACTGACGGCGTCAGTTAACGCCGTCAGGAATATTCCGTTAAAACTAACAGATTCCGTTAAAGTTAACTTAACGCCGTTAGGAATATTCCGTCCAAACTGACAGAATATTCCGTCGTCTTCTCCGGCCAACCTCTGACGGAAAATTTCTAATCTTTGTTTCTCACTTGTTTTTCAACCAAATTCCACGAAATTGGTACCAAAATGAAGCTTACAACAAAAAGAACAAAACCTTACCACTTTGGAGCCCTAAAACCAACGAAATCTCACTAGAAAAATCCACGATACTCCGGCCAAACCTGCAAGTCACGATCTCTATGTCCAAAACCTTCAAACGAACCACCCCGAGCTTCCTAATGACCTCACCAAGCTTCCTCTAAACCTGAAATTCCAAAAAACACACGATTTTACGTGTGTATGAACAATACTCCGAATTGAACATCTCGGGTTCAACGTGAAAACAAGGGTTTCCTTACCTGAAATTGGTATGGTTGAACTCGTATGAACCTCACGAACACAAAGGTATGGTTTTCTACTTTGATCTGTAACGTTTTCATAGGTTTTGGTCCTGGTCCGTATGAAGAAGAAGAAGAGGGAGAGAGAGACATGGGACAGGGCAGAAGATGAGAATGAGAGTGTGGGTGTGTGTGGTCCAGATGCAGCCAACCAAATCCCCAAAACAACCCATTAGGGGCAAAATTGTCATTTCACACCTACGGTACGAATAATCCGAGATGGGCTGTCACAACCTACCCACTTTAAAAAAATTTCGTCCCGAAATTCATAGTAACCACTCACACCAACCACTAGCGATCAAAGAACAACCGAGGATACAAATCTCTCATCCGATCTTCTGTCTCCCAAGTAGCCTCATCCGCTGAATGATTCATCCACAAAACTTTCACTAAATTCACAGTCTTGTTCCTCAGAACCTTTTCCTTCCAATCCAGAATCATTACTGGTTCCTCATCATAAGTCAAATCCGGATTAATTTCCAATGGTTGAGGAGGTATCACATGTGACAGATTCGCAACGTAATGACGAAGCATGGACACATGAAAAACATTATGCACTTTAGCCAGCTCAGAAGGCAACTCAAGCCTATAAGCCATTTCACCAACTAGCTCAGTGATCATATACGGTTCGATATACTTGGGACTCAGCTTACCTTTCTTTCCAAACCGTACAACACCTCTCCACAGTGAAAGCTTCAGAAACACCCAACCACCCACTTCATACACTCTGTCAGTAGCATGCCGGTCCGCTAAGCTCTTTTATCGATCCTGGGCCGCCTTCAGGTTAGACTTAATTACCTGAACATTTTGAGTAGTCTCCTCAACAATCTCGGGGCCCACCAAAACTCTTTCTCCGACCTCACACCAACATATGGGTGTACGACAAGATTTACCATATAGTGCCTCAAATGGTGACATGCCAATACTCGAATGAAAGCTGTTGTTGTAGGCAAATTCCATTAAATCCAACCGCTTGTGCCAAGCATCGCCAAACTGCAACACCGAAGATCTCAACATATCCTTTAACGTCTGAATGGTCCTCTCTGACTGTCCGTCTGTCTGAGGATGATATGTCATACTATAAAGTAATCTCGTACCCAAAGCTTCCTGAAAAGCCATCCAAAATTTAGAAGTAAATCTTGGGTCACGATCAGAGACAATACTTACTGGAACACCATGGTACTTCACAATCTTCGATATGAACAACTCAGCTAATCGGCCCAAAGAATACTTTTCCCTCACTGGAATAAAATGTGCTGACTTAGTAAGCCGATCAACAATCACCCAAATGCCGTCAAAACCATTATGTGTACGCGGAAGCTTGTACACAAAATCCATAGTAATGTTTTCCCATTTCCACTATGGAATGGGAAGTGGCTGCAACAACCCAAACGGCTTCTTCCTTTCAGCTTTAACTTGTTGGCATACAACACACCTACTCACATACTCAGCTATCTCTCTCTTCATACCCCGACCAATAATAAAATGGTCGAATGGTATGATACATTTTAATAGCTCCTGGATGCATAGCATAAGCTGATATATGTGCTTCATCAAGAATTGGTTTCTTTAAATCCAAATTATTAGGCACAAACATCCTACTCTCCTGCATAAGCATGCCATCCGATTCACGAACTCTGAGGTCCTTCCTTTTCCCCTGATTCCTTGCTTGAATAATTTCTTAAGTTTCTTCATCAACCATCTGGGCTTCAAGCACACGATCAATTAAAATCGGTCTAACTTGAATATTAGCAAGTAAGGCTACTTCCTGATCTTCTACCTCTAACCTTACTCTAGTTGATCTCAAGTCTGCCAGAAGAGGAACACGACTAGCGTACAATGCATTGATACGTTCCCGAGACTTCCTGCTAAGTGCATCAGCTACCACATTCGCACGACCATGGTGATAATCAATCATGCAGTCATAATCACTAAGCAGTTCCAACCACCTCCGCTGACAAAGATTAAGATCCCTTTGCGTGAAAAGATATTGAAGACTCTTTTGATCCGTAAAAATCTTACATTTTTCTCCATAAAGATAATGTCTCCACATCTTCAACACAAAGATAATGGCCGCTAACTCCAAATCATGCGTAGGGTAATTCAACTCATGAGGCTTTAATTGTTGTGAAGCATAAGCAATCACCCTACCATGCTGCATCAACACACATCCCAGACCATTTTATAGACATCGAAATTACCACTATCGTCTGGAAGTGCCAAAACAGGTGCATGAGTGAGATAATACTTCAACTGCTGAAAACTTTACTCACAATTATCATCCCACTCAAATTTAACATCATTCCTCGTTAACCTCGTCAGTGGTAAAGCAATCACAGAAAAATCCTTTACATACCGTCGGTAATACCCTGCTAAACCAAGGAAACTCCTCACCTCAGTGATGGTTCGTGGTTGTTCCCACTTATCCACTGCTGCTACCTTTTGAGGATCCATCAAAATACCTTGAGCAGAAATGACGTGTCCCAAAAATGCCACTTGATCTAACCAAAATTGACATTTGCTAAACTTACATACAGTTGGTGTTCCCTCAGTCTTTTCAACACCAAAGTAAGATGTCGAACATGCTTAGATTTAGACTTAGAGTACACCAGAATGTCGTCAATGAAGACGATGACAAACCTATCCAAATACAGCTAGAATACTCGGTTCATCAAATCCATAAAAGCTGCTGGTGCATTCGTCAATCCAAATGACATTACCAGAAACTCGTAATGACCATAACGAGTCCTGAAAGCCGTCTTAGAGACATACTCCCTACTGATCTTCAACTGATAATAACCAGACCTCAAGTCAATCTTGAAAAATACACAAGCACCTCGAAGTTGATCAAACAAATCATTTATACGCGGCAATGGATAACGGTTTTTAATCGTTACCCGATTCAATTGCCGGTAATCAATGCATAGCCTCAAAGTTCCGTCTTTTTTCCTCACAAACAACACTGGAGCTCCCCAAGGTGATGTACTAGGCTGAATAAAACCTTTATCCACTAATTCCTGCAACTGGACTTTCAATTCCCTCAACTCAACATGAGTCATACGATAAGGAGTCAAGGATATAGGATTAGTACCTGGAAGCAAATCAATGGTGAACTCCACATCTCAGTCTGGCGGTAACCCAGGTAAATCGTCAGGGAAAACATCAAGAAAATGCCTGACTACCCTTATATCCTCCACACTACTAGGAGCATATCATTCAACACCACATGAGCTAAGTATCTCTGGCAACCCTTTGATAACAACTTTTTTGCTTGCACAGCAGAAATAACGCCATGTCTCACCCCACTCTGCTCACCCATAAAAGTAACCACAGGTAATCCAGGACGATGGAAGGTAACTATTTTCCCATAACAATCAATATTGGCACGATTGAAATGCAACCAATCCGTGCCAAAATCACATCAAAATCAACAATATCTAACGGAATAAGGTCAGTTGGCATAACTACATCCTCCACCATCACTAGACATCCTGGATACACACAATCAACAATACATCTCTCCCCTCTAGGCATAGCAAACTCTAAATCATACCCTAGAGGTGTAGGGAGAGGTTGCGTCACTTGAGAAAATGTATGAGAAATAACATAATGTATAGCACCACAGCCAATCAATACTCTAGCAAAATAACCAAGGATATTTAACGTATCCATGATTAAGTCTGGATTATTCTGAGCATCCTGCAGAGAGATATTGTAAATACGTCACTGGGTCTGCTGCCGTCCACCACGACCTCTACTAGTCTGACCATCACGACTCTGCACACTACGCCCCTGACTAGGCTGACTAGACTGTCTTGAAGATCTTGCACTACTAGCAGCAATCTCCCCCTGCTGAGGCTGTCCTCCTTGGTACCACTGAGATCCACCCGCTGGAACTGGAGGATACGGCATATAGCCACTAGAAAATTGAGGGTACCTACTCTGAGAATACGGATTATGGGGATACGGATATTGTCTTAGGGCATAAGGAACGACATCACCCTAATAATAATAGGCACCACCACGACGCATCTGACCATAACTACCAGGGTCAGAGACCTGCTGGATCGGCACATGTAGTGGCAAGAAAGACTGCTGGGGCCTCTGCTGACCCTGGGGACAATTTGCAGCTCGATGTCTCATCTGCCCACAAGTGAAACAACCACCGTTACCTCTCCTGCACTCTCCAAAATGCCGATTATTACACATGCGGCAAACCGGAGCCCTTCCTCTACCAGCATCACCTTGCCTCTGGCCTCTAGTACCCCCAGCAAATCTACCACCACGACCCTGACCAGTGGCACTAAAACCACCGCTGGAAGAACTAGAGCTAGTCCCACCTCGCTTAAAACTCTGGGTTTTGCGAGGTCCGAGAGATGCCTGACCTTTGCCATTGTCATCTTTCCTCTGGTTGCCATCTTTTTCTTCCTCCTCACTCTCGCTGGGCATGTTCTCGGAATCCTCAATCCTCAATAGAATCTCATAGAACTCATGGTAGGAGTCGCAAGGGGTAGTGGTCGTCATAAAACGCCACTTTTTCTTAGTACCCAAACGGAAACGACGAAGCATCTCCCTCGGATTGGCAGCAACCTCCGGATAATAACGGGATAATCAGTAAACCTCCGATAATACTCATTCACCGTCAACTTCCCTTGCCTCAACTCGGTGAATTCCTGCTTTTTGCAATCAATCTACTCAGGAGGCACAAATTTTTTTCGAAACAATTGCCTAAACACCTCCTAGTTAGTCCTTTCCTTCGGGGATAAACGATGAATCTCCTGCTCCCACCAGGATGCAGATTCCTGACCCAAGAACCAAGATGTCGTCTCAACCCACTTTTCAACAGGGAGATTCCCCTGATTATGCAATACACAAAAGGTCTTTTCAATATGTTCCAGCCACCGCTCAGCTCCCTCAAAACCCTCGTGGCCCTGGAACTTATCCAGCTTCAGATTGTACATAGTCTCCAAATGAGTCATTTGGGGATGGCGGAGCGCCGACTGAATATTGGTAGCGATAGCTTCCCCCAATTGAGCTACATCGAGGAAATTAGGCTCAGGAGAGTGACGTGGTTCCCTACAAGGAGGCATAGTTCTGATAGAAGACTGCAAAACAATTAGAACACTCACAAAAATACAGGACTGCCAAACCTATGCTCTGATACCAAACTGACATACCCCGACCGAAATCAGAGCGTGCTGGCAGTTACGTGAGAGAGACGTAACCATGTGCACAGTGCGGAAACTCAGAATAATAATAAAGTACGAACAATAAAAACCAAGCTACACACAGAGTAGATAACATACATGTGCAAGCTAAGTGTGAAAAACAATATTCAGAGTACAGAAAACCTAGTGCAGTCCAGAGGAACAAACACTAATTAAAACACACCCAGAGGTGGTCCTACACTGGTGATAATCTGTCAGATATGCCGAAAATTCCTCGTGAGCCACCAAAAGAGCTGTCCAACTAGAACCTGGAGGGGCGCAAAACAGAAAGTGTGAGTGGGCAAAAACAAAGCTTTTCAAAATCATTTCATTAACAAAAGTTCTAACCCCTTGCTGTAAAACATGTATAGTTTCCCAGAAAATAGAATATACACATATATAGAAAACATGCTCAGAAATATGCCATGTCGAATGCCTCTGCATAAAATGTAAGTAACCCAGGTAATGTCAATCAATGCAATGTAATCTGTCAGCTGGAGTCACCTAACGTGACCTGTACAGTTGAAACTAGAGCTCAAATCCCCAACTTACTAACTATACCTGCACACAAGTCGGAACCACCTAAAGTGGTCTGTATAACAGGATTGGGTGTAAATAAATACGCTCAAGTGCTACGATCACGTGAAGATTGGGCGAATAATAGCGGGTCACCTACGAGTCGGAACCACTTATGGTGGTCTATACGACATGACTGTGCACCTAACTTGGATCTAAGATGAGCGTGTGGTGCGGGAAGTGAACATCACGTGAAGGACTGTGCCCTACTCTGGGCGGAAGCACTAACACCGAGGGTGCAGGTTATGAGCTCTCTATGTATCTCACCTTACTATTAATCACAAACATAAATCATAACTTACCTGGCACTTACCTGTACGTCCGTAGCACCAAACATACATATATCCAACTACTAATGCATAATTAAATAGGCAAACGCAAAGCATGGCATGTAAAACATATAAACATTTCATTTCATTTTCTAGGAAAATCCACAAGTATATAGGTATATACGGAAAACCAAAAGCCCACTCACTGGTATGTAGAATGGTCGTAACCCTCTTGCCTCGAGTGACTGCGCTCGTCTTTGGGATAGGTCTCACCTATATGCGAAACAACTATAAAAACGTTAATTTAAAGCACATAACCAAAACCAGGTAATAACTTCTCGTACAATGCTCAAATGGGATGTATGAATACACCAACGTGATATACTCAACCTCACGAACATCCCCATATTTTTAAAATAATTTTTCGACGTTTCACACGCCGGCCAAGGCACGGCCACACGCGCTGGCACACTGACGGCGTTAGTTAACGCCGTAAGGAATATTCCGTTAAAACTAACAGATTCCGTTAAAGTTAACCTAACGCTGTTAGGAATATTCTGTCCAAACTGACGGAATATTCCGTCGTCTTCTCCGGCCAACCTCCGGCACCGTCGCCGTCGCCAGAAAACTGGAAAATTTTCTAATCTTTGTTTCTCACTCGTTTTTCAACCAAATTCCACAAAATTGGTACCAAAATGAAGCTTACAACAAAAAGAACAAAACCTTACCACTTTGGAGCCCTAAAACCAACGGAATCTCGCCGGAAAAACCCACGATACTCCGGCCAAACCTGTAACTCATGATCCCGACGTCCAAAACCTTCAAACGAACCACCCCGAGCTTTCTAAGGACCTCACCAAGCTTCCTCTAAACCTGAAATTCCCAAAAACACACGATTTTACGTGTGCATGAACAATACTCCGAATTGAACATCTCGGGTTCGATGTGAAAACAAAGGTTTCCTTACCTGAAATTGTTATGGTTGAACTCGTATGAACCTCACGAACACAAAGGTATGGTTTTCTACTTCGATCCGTAACGTTTTCACAGGTTTTGGTCTTGGTCCGTACGAAGAAGAAGAAGAAGAAGAAGAAGAAGGAGAGAGAGACACGAGACAGGGCAGAAGATGAGAATGAGAGTGTGGGTGTGTGTGGTCTAGATGCAGCCAACCAAATTCCCAAAACAACCACACGATGAAACAAACCACTAGGGGCAAAACTGTCATTTCACACCTACGGTACGAATAATCTAGGACGGGCTGTCACACTAAAACTAAAAATATATGATAAAAAATTTAGTCATAAATATAAATATACTAATTGTAACATTTTTAACATTAAATGAATATATTTAGAAATAAAAAAAAATTTATTATTGAAATAATTAATGATGTTATGAATACCCAATGACCTTGATCAAAAATTGAAAAGGAGTAGGATTTTAATCAATGGAGTAGCAAAAGGAAGGATGAGAACCTAATTTCTCCAAGTTATAAATATAATACAATGATTTTAAAACATAAAAACTCATCGCAGACAATTAAATTTGGGATGTGCTATCCACACACTCCATTTTACTTCTCACATGGCCCGTAATAATTTCTATTCGTTAATCTTCTTCAATTCATCCGATCCAACGATCGAAAATTAAAAAGGTGTGTGAGAAGTAAAATTGGGTGTGTGGATATCACACCTCTTAAATTTTTGTGAATATGTAATATTATCTATGCATGTTATGTTGGACATTTGATTACTTTTAATATATATATATATATATATATATATATATATATATATAAAATTAACATGATGTTTAGTAGATTTGTAAGTACTATACTTAAAAAAAAAAATTTAAAAATAAAAAATAAATAAAAAAAAAAGAAGAAGAAGAAGAAGAAGATGAAATCGCCTTTTTTTTTTTTTAAGTAATTTTTTTTTTCAACAAACAATATTGTCTACACTATGGAGAAGGGTTGACTTAGATTCACAATGTGCTAGTAATAATGTAGTTTGAAATCTTTTTTTTTTTTAAAAGCGTTTAATGAATTTTAATGTTCATATAATCATAAAATTTTACTATATTAGTTTCAAGTAATTGATAAAGGTAAATTAGTAAATTTATAAGCCAAATTTTGACTGAACGGATTATACGAAAGTAAATTGAAACTTGATAGGTGGTTTGTGTAATGTTTCAAACGTGAAGGAGTTTTGTGAAAACTCAATAAACCTCAATGAGTGTTTAGTATGATTAAATCGAGGTTATTGCTTGATAGATGTGTGGTTTCAAAAATTATTTTTGACTTGGTTATTTTTATTGAAAGTTGTAAGGATACAAAAAATTGCATTAATGGTAGATCATGTATGTTTTTAGGAGGTGGATTGTCTGCCCTCTCATTTCCATACTCTCCCAAGCCCTCCTGTTTGTGTGATTACGGTTAAGTTACGTCAACAATTTATAGTCCTATTACTTTTTGTTTTATTATTTCTATAAAAAATTAATATAAAATGTTGACATAGCTTACACATAGAGCATGAAGAGAGTATGAAAATAAGAGGGCAGACAATACACCTCTCTGTTTTTAATATGTAGCTATTGAGAAAAGAGAGAAACTAGTCTGAAATCATGAATCGAACCAAAGAATCAGAATTATTACACTCACCAACGTTACATGAAGAATTCGCATTTGATACGAATCGGGCACGATCCAGTTCAGTATTTATCGCTTAAACTATGGATCGAATATACTGTTCGATCCGATTCTTAAAACCACAAACATAAATAAAAAAAATCTTTTTCTCATTTCCTTCGTATTGGGCCGTGATGGGCCCATGTCCATCCTAAAACACAGCCTAGTAACTCCAGCCTTCTTCACCAACAGACGTGCAGCTTTTCAGACCCAGGTAAACGCTTCGGTTACCCGAAGGGCCATAACTGTTTTTTCAAGCTTTTCTTACTATTAATTTTGGCATCGAAGCCTCCCTTGCTTTTTCATCTTCCTCGTTGCGCTGGTGATACATAAATTCTGTACTACCTCTCTCAGTCACCAGACGGATTTTCCTCCCTGCTCCAGGCTCCAGAGGATAATAATTTCACAGCCCTTGGTTTTATGGGTAAGATTTTAAAAGAAAAAATTGATTTGCTTTTCCAACAGCTATATCGTTAAGGCTTTTTATTTTTTATTTTTCGTGTGAATTTCGTTAAGATTTTTGAATTTGAAATCGTTGTGTGTATATATGAACCTTTTGTGCGATTTGAGTTGATGCAATGGACTGTATGTGGTAAATACCCTCTTTTGGTGTGATTATATTTTAATCTCTCTTCACTTAGCTGTTAATGACTTAATGTATTTGAGAATTAATGAATCATATTCATATCATGTGCAGCACTGTGTTAGGAATGTTAACCTAACTTACATGTTTGTAATTGTATCTTTACCAGGTCATCCAACATGCTATATAAATCTTAAATCGGATAGGGAAAAACATAAATATTCAACTTTGCAGTAATGTTAATGATTTTACACAACACAGTGACTGAGAAAGCAAAATCAATTTTAAGAGTAATCAATGTAATTTGGGGCACTAAACAACCCATAACATGGTAATGATTTTGCTAACTTTGAATTCTTCGCATAGGACATACTCATGGAGTAAAAGGTTTACCTTGTGTTATTGTTCGTTCAACTTTCTGTTGCATTAAACATTCAATCTTGGAACACTTTTACCTCAAAAACCACATGTCATGCTGATTCTTCGTGTGTTGTTGGAGAGTGTATTAACTGGTGGTGTGAAAAATTACTAACTAGCTCACATTCTAGATGGAAGATAGAATAAATGGGCATTGTGTGAATGAGTAAGATTTTAATTTCTGCTAAATTAAATTTAAAATGTGAGAGCGGTAAATATAGAATCACAGTTCTATTCGATGTTGTTTCGTGATAATACAATTTGAACCTAAAAATATAGGGTAATGCTAGAGAAACTAAATTTGTGGACTAAATTTGCAAACTAAACGATGTGTCACTAATAAGAAATAAGCACGTTAATCAACACTTGTGTAACAATCCACTTATCAACTTCCATGTCATTTAGTTTACAAAATTTAGTCTACAAATTTAGTCTCCCTAGCTTACCTAAAAATATAACTTATATAACAATGAATGTCAAACTGTTACTTTGCAAAGTGCTCTTACATGAGCTCTGTTTGTGTTTGCAAGATACCATTATTTGGAAGTTCAGTCTTATGGGAAAAATACGAATGAAACTTGTGAAGACTAGGTGTCAATAGGATGTAGTAATATTAAAGAAAGGATTATGGATAGAATACATTTCAAATGGATTTGATGTAACTATATACCAGGAATCGATTAAATCTGCATCTCCTTTATTATTAACTGAATCCCTATATTTGAACTTTGAAGTCATTCCTTCCGAGTGGGTCCACAAGTGTAAATTGGTATGAATGTGGAAGAAGATTGAAAGAAAAAAGAATTCAGTATTGTATATAGGGTACCCTGGCTGTCCATTGTCCAAAAAGAAAGATTTGACTTGAAATTCTGTGTATCTGGTTGTTAGTACTCAGTTGAAGGTTGGTCTTCGGTTGGTGTTTGAGATATGTTGTTGTTTCGCCTATCAATGATTCATGGTTTCATCCTTCATCAAAGTGATATGTTATACTGTGCTTTGTGAAGAAGTTGATGATGGGTGGAACTTCAATCCATTTCCTACTCTGTATACGGCTGTGTATCAAATCTG
Source organism: Pyrus communis (assembly GCF_963583255.1). NCBI lineage: Eukaryota > Viridiplantae > Streptophyta > Magnoliopsida > Rosales > Rosaceae > Pyrus > Pyrus communis. The sequence goes on from NC_084811.1 coordinate 27,233,774, forward strand.
TATGTGGTTGCTGCTTTAATATCTAAACAAGTTATATTCTTTTAGTGTAGAATTGGAATGATTTTGGGCTTTTTGAGTTTTTGGTCATTCTGGAAACAATACACAATAAAGTTCAAATCAGAACTTCTCAGTTGTGAATATAATTGAGTGTTGAAGCATCTCTATTGGTCCTAGTGCACAAATGAATTTTGTGGATGAGGATGCTTCTGGCTCTGGAGACGATGCAAACATGCAAGATGGAAACAAGAATCATTCTGGGATACCATCAAGTTCAGGTCGTCGAAAGAGAAGTCGCAAGGCTACAGGTGATGCTATAGTGGATGCTATGCTCGAAATAGCTGCTGCTTCAAAAATGAGGGCAGCAGCAATATTGAAGAGCGAGGAACGGTTTTCTATAAGCAAATGCATAAAGGTATTGGATGACATGTCAGGCATCGATCAGCAGATCTACTTTTGTGCATTGGATTTATTCGAGAACTCCAATGCAAGAGAAACTTTCATATCTCTTAGAAGTGAGAAACGACTACCGTGGTTGCAACGCAAGTTTAGTGCTTCCTCTAATTGAATAGATGAGCAGTATTATCGAATTCCTTCTTTTTATTTTATGTGTAGTTGAAGTGTCAAAGATTCTTATGGGTTGTATCAAGTTCACTCCGAACCGTTGATATTGTAACTAGTATGACATTCTGTTTTACGGCTGTGTCATTTTTTGGATTGACATTAGAGGGTATTTAGTGGATTTCTATTTTATATTTTTATGAAATTAGAGGAATTAGTTTCCATTTGATGGTTTATTGTTTTTGTTTGAAGGCTGGCCACGCCGCTCAAGTGATTGTCTTGTGTAGTATCTTAATTTTAATTTTGCAGATACATCAGCTGTCATGGATGATTTTGACTTAGAATTGGAAGAGATGGAACTAACTGCAGCAGCTGCTGGTTACTATTATTATAACAGTATTACCAGGCAACCTTGTCGTGGTCTGTCACCTAGTAAAGCATGTGGATTTATGACCGAAGTCCTGATTGGTCATGATGATGTGTTCCAGGAAATGTTTCGGATGGATAAACATGTGTTTCACAAGTTATGTGACATTCTCCGGCAAAGAGGAATGCTACGTGATACTGCTGGTGTTATGATAGAGGAGCAGCTGGGAATCTTTTTGAATATTATTGGCCATAATGAACGCAACAGAGTTATCCAAGAGCGATTTCATCATTCAGGTGAAACCATCAGCCGTCATTTCAATAATGTGTTGAAGGCAGTCAAGTCACTGTCACGCGAATTTCTACAAACACCAACCCCCACCAGACCTTCAGAAATCCGTGGAAGCATTAGATTTTATCCATATTTCCAGGTTTTAGTCAAGTTACATACTTTTCTCACTTTATTTATTTATTTATTTTGCCATTTACTTTTAGTTACTATCTACTTTAGGATTTGTATCTTATAGCAACAAAATTATCTGTCTATTCTTAGGATTGTCTTGGAGTCATTGGTGGAATGCACATTCCAGCCCATGTCCCAGCCAAAGATCAATCCCGGTTTCGAAATAAGAAAGGTGTTCTTTCACAAAATGTGTTGGCAGCTTGCACGTTTGACCTTCAGTTTATATTCATTTATCCTGGCTGGGAAGGCTCAGCTGCAGGAGCCCGTGTGTTGAAGGCAGTCCTTGATGATCCGCATCAGAATTTCCCTCGTATTCCCGAAGGTGTGCCTTCGATATATTATCTGTAACATGCTTCCTGTAAGCATTATTTCTTTATCATGACATTGCACTTTGTAATGCCATCTACAACTTACTTTTATCAATGATTTTATCTTGCAGGAAAATATTACCTTGTCGACACAGGATATGCAAATATGAAAGGCTTTATTGCCCCATTTCAAGGCGTCAGGTATCATGCTAATGAATATAGAGGTGCAAATCAATTACCTAGAAATGCAAGGGAGCTATTTAATCACAGGCACTCATCTCTTAGGAATGTCATCCAGAGATCTTTTTATTTGTTGAAGACTAGGTTTCCGATACTCAAACTTGCTCCTCAATACGCATTTCATATTCAAAGGGATATAGTTATAGCTGCGTGTGTTCTACACAATTACATCCGGCGTATGTCAAAAAAGGATTGGCTGTTTTCGAGTGCGGAAGGGACAACAATGGATGAATTGCCTGATCTCGATGAAAATCTTGACACAGAGTTACTTACTTCGATACAAGAACATGTTGCTTTATCAGTGAGAGAGTCAATTGCCACAGAAATGTGGGATGACTTCATAAATAAATGGGATCAATGGTAACTGTCAGCAGTAGCTTTTATTATGGTGATATTTTCAAACCGTAAGAGGCATCCTTTGACGAGGAGCAAAGCAAGGAAGTTATTGTTTGGGATACATCTTAACATTTGGTCTTGGTCCGGCTTAAGACGTAAAACCTAGCTTTTTTTTTTTTTTTTTTTTTTTATATAGAGAGGTTAAATGATGCAGATTCTATGATTGTGATAATTGTAATTATTTGTAAGAAAGTGCTATTCACACGTATTTTTACCTTCCATACACCTTTGTTAATTTTGGCCATAGATCTTTAATTCATTCTATCAAATGCGTGAAAATTGGGAGAGGTGTGTGGATAGCAGTACCTATTTATAATTTGACCATTTCTGCTGTGAGGCCGTAACTAAGGAAAGTACTGAGGATCAGTTTTTTTTTCTAGGTTCATTTAACATCTACAGAGATTAATCATGACACGAAAGCAATTAAATTTTAATTAGCATGAGTTTAAAATCAAAATCAATTCGTATATATTTTTATGTAAAGAGTTGATGTACTTTTTCGGTGCAAATGCTCTCAGAACTCATATCTAAGCATTCAAAATCAAGGTTTGTCCCCAAAAAAAAAAAAAAAAAAAAAAAGAAGAGCATTCAAAATCAAGGATTCAAAACCTAAATCTAAAGATATTTCAATTGGAAAAAAAAAAAAGGAAAACAAAACAAAAAATATTTCAATTGAATAGTGGTTTTTCAAATAAAGTAAGTAGGAAGACAACCAAAACAAAACAAAGGCTCTACGGATAGGAATAGGATAATGTCCCCAGATTTTGCTCATCTATTATGTGAGTCCGCTTATTTAAATTTTGTTAATCCTTATTTTTTCCCACAAATTTTGCTTATCTATTATGTGAGTCCGCTTATTTAAAATGGTCTTTGAAAGTTGTCTCAAAATAAATTACAATTTATATGCAAATAACAAATGTATCCATTTTTAATTATACCAAAATTTATTATGATAAATGTGACGATCCGTTCCGAATTATTATATATTTTTCTCCCCGAGTGTGTAAAGTGATGGCAATGCCTCGTGGTTTAGTGACGTGGATGTACACATGTAGTTTTAAATTATTATTTCTACCATCGTACTTAAATCGTACTCGACGCCATGAGTGTGCTAATGTGAACTAGGGTCGAATCGGATTCGTAACGAAGAAGTTACGAACAAACGAGTGTGTAAATGGGTAGAAATATATTTTTATGGGTTGGCTATACCTTACCCACCAATCACCTTAGTTCATGATTTCTTTGGCCCAATTAAATTAAAAATCTTTCTCCTTTTTCCTTCTGCCCAATCACGCACGCACACACCTTCACTCTCTCTCTTCTCTCGGACCTTCTTCTTCTTTCTTCTCCTTCTGTACACTCGAGCCACCTTTACCTCACAATCATAATCAACACATCATAGATCGAACTGGAAATCACTACCATTGCACTCACCTCGACCCCACGAACTCATTGGTACCCTTAGGTCGAGGACTAGACGTCGGAAATTCAAGAACTCGCGAGCTCTGGCGAGGTGTATTTTTCTACGTCGGGATCGTGGTCTTTTTCTAAGGTTTAAAGGCTCGAGGTGGGTCCTAATCAATTTTATAGGAACCCTAGATTGGTTTTGGAGCAGTTTGAACTTTGGAATAGGCGAGAACATGGAGTTGGAGGTTGGCCGGTTGTTCCAAGCCTTATTCCGACCACTTTTCGTCGGTTTTAGGACCTCAAATAGGTAAGATTGTGTTCTTCTAGTTAAGAGCTTCAAATCCATATAAAATTCATGGAATTTGGTTGAAAAATGATGAAGATATTAAAGTTTTAAGATTTTCCAGAAACCGGCGGCACATACCGTGGCCGGCGGCAGATTCCGACGAAGCCATCGAAGAAGGAGGAGTATATTCCGTCAACTTTGACAGAATATATCAATAGTGTCAGGTAATTCCGTTACCTTTTAAACGGAATATTCCCTAACGTCGTTAGGGATTTCGTCAGCGTGTCAGGCACGTGCCTGCGCGTTGCTAGCTTGTGTGGCAGTGCCTTGGTCGGTGCATGAGGGCGCGTGAGACGTCAGGAAATTAATCTACAAATATCGGGGTGTTCGTATTGTTGAGTAGGTCACGTTGGTATATACAAACACCCCATTTTAGCAACGTATGAGAAGTTATTCCTAGGGTTTCTGTATGTGCTTTAAAATTAATGTAAAATTAGTTATTTCGCATATAGGTGAGACGTACCCGGAGGACTAGTGTGGTTAGGCGAGACTTGGGGGCTACGATCCTGCTACTTACTAGTGAGTGGGCTTTTGTTTTCTATATATATGTACATATGCTTATGATTCCCATAAACTATTTTAAATGAACATATGTTTTAAATGCCATGTCATGTGTGCATTATGTGTTAGTATTGCATTAGTATAGCTATGCATAGTATTGGATGAGACTGCAAAGGCTCAGGTGAGTACATCATGATGGTATTGGTTGCATTGTGTGTGGTTATAAGTTGATGCATTTTGAGCTCATTATCCTACACCGCGGTGTTAGTGCTCCCGCCTTGGCCAGGACACAGTCCTTCATGTGATGTTCACTTCCCGCACCATATGCTCACCTTGGATCCAAGTTTGGTGCACATCCTTGTCGTACAGACCACAATAGGTGGTTCCGACTTATAGGTGACCTGCGATTATTCGCACAGTCTTCACGTGATCGTAGCACTTGAGCGTACTTATCTACACCCAACTCTGTCGTACAGACCACAATAGGTGGTTTTGACTCGTGTGCAAGCAAACTTGATGAGCTATAGATTCAGTCGTACAGGTCACATTAGGTGACTTCGGCTGACATACTATTTTACATTGATTCGTATCACCTGGCTTACACATTTTATGGTTGAACATCTTGACATGGCATACCTCTATTTTCACTGCTTGTAAGCATTATCCTTATGTACCTACGTGTTGTTATTTTCTGGGAAATTATACAGGTTTTACAGTGAGGGGTTAGTATGTTTATAAAGACAACTGTGTTTTCAAAAGCTTTGTTTTTGCCCACTCACATTTTCTGTTTTGCACCCCTCCATGTTCTAGGTAGCTAGTCATCCTTGGTGGCTCACGAGGACTTTCACGGCGATTCTGACATCTCTATAAATAAGTAGGGATCTTTTCCTTGTTTGTATAATTAGTACTTAGTTGGTTCGATTGCACTTTCGTTTACCTATGCTCTGATATTTGTATAACTTGCTTGGTCACCTTCACTCACTTATGTTATCTTAGTTTAGATAAGTTTGGTTTTAGGTTTTTTATTTATTCGCTTTTCTTTTATTATCTCTTCTGTTGCGCATTTTGTTACGTTACCCTCACGTGACAGCCAGCACGTCTTGACCTTGGTCAGTGTGTGTCAATAAAACTCCACAATCTCCCCTGATAATTTAATTTTATTTCAAAATTTTAAGCAAATTTTTTTTTACTGATTTTGATTTTCCTCTTCTTGTTTTTTTTTTCCTTCAACCAAATGAGAATGTAAAAGAAAAATTCAAGAGTAATACAGTCACACCCCAATCTCGAGACACGTTTAGGATTGACACGTGACGTTAGGTTGTAACTGGACAACCACATACAATCAAGCTAGATGTTGTACATCAATAATATACATAAACAAGCACTCATAAACCAATTCAGTGGTATCACAAAGTGAAGTAGCGAAAAAAATCATAGTTCAATTATCCTTTCCTTTTATTTTATATTAGACTGCACCCTGAAACGGGGTCAAGCCATTCATAGTTCACTCTTTGTTATACTTTGGCATTTCTCATGACATTCCTAGCAAGAAAACATAAAGTTTTAGACAACTCTTGACATAAGTGATGCACCAATATGTCATTCAATCTTTCACATACCTCAAAATAATTTCCTACAACAAAACCATAATCAATACCAACTAACATTTCAATGAACCAACGATGCACAAAAAATCACATTTAACTACATTAATCAATCAATAAGATCAAACATTAATTCACGAATTTTAACAAAGTCAATTTTTGTAAGGTTTGTCGTAATTTTTTACCAGTTACAAACACGAGCGTAATTTTGAGCAACTTCTATTCACAAAAATCTAATATTTCAGACCAATTCAGCAAAACCAGTAGGAAATGGATTCTAGACCAACTCAATAAAACCATCCTTAAAATGCGTATGGTCTCCTAATGTGGATTAACCGGGCATGACCACTTATGGAACGATGTAACCAAATAGGTAGTGACCCCTCCATGCTGATTAACTAGGCAGAACTATAGGCAAACAAATCATAATGTGGGCCTCAATGCGGATTAACCAAGCATGACCATATGGTTCCCTAATCCGGATTAACTAGATAGAACCAAAAGCAGACAAATAATAGAGTGGTCCCCCATTGCGGATTAATCAGGCAAGACCCTCGGCATACTTATGATAGTATGATCCCCTAATACGGATTAACTAAGCAAGACCATCGATGTACCACACTATTACATGGTGCATTCTCATAATCAAACATCTAACGTGCTAAATACTACAGCATGGAAACTACATCACACATCATACATAATTCATCACCCTAAACCATAAACCCTACCTTATCGATTCAACATAACAACCAAATAACTAGTCACCCAACATACAAGTTCTACATAATAACTAAACATAACAACCAAATAACTAGTCACCAACGATAAGTTCTACATAATAACTAAAATATGGTGCCCCCCTCATCTTCTCATACCAACATTTCTCATTAACAATACTCTTATCTAGAAGCCAAATAATCACATAGGTCTGCCATTTGCACGTAAACTGAGGTACACATTGCTAGAGACTAGAGTGGCATGTTGACTAGAATAGGCCCAAAAGCTTTATTAAGTCTTTGATATGTAGACTTCGGTCTGGTTGCTAGATTTATTTCCCTTCCTCATTATTACCCCAAAAAACGGCTTGCCGGATTTTTCTTGAGGCTAAGTGTACTGCGGCTTCGGTCAAATTAAGGGTATTTTATGTACCCCTTAGCCTCACCTTCTATCCATGTGTTACTGTGTTTGTATATATTTGTAGGGATTAGTGAATGAGATTTGGATCTGGTGACTATCTTTTGGTTCTGCGTCTTTGGTGAAGAAATTTGGATGTAGCGTGGGTTTGGTACTTTTGTGCTGCGATGTCTTGTTTGTTTTCACCACTTGGTCGCTTTCTCTAGTGATGCTGCTTCGGTAGCTGCTAGTAAGACTTTTCTGACGGTGATGGCAGCAAACGCTACTTTTTGCGGCCGGAAATTAGGAATTTGGGTTTCCATTTTAGTTTTATTTAATTGGATTAGACTTTTATGTATCTGTTTCTCCCAAATGTATGTGGGTTATTTTGCCTTCCTTTGTGTTGGCATGTAGCCTCTTATCGGATTAGTAAAATTATATTTTCTTTCAAAAAAAAAAAAAAAAAAAAAAAGACCTTCTAATGAAGAGGAGGGCTTCGTATCCAATATGTCGCTCGCACCCAAAGCCCCCTTAGGCTTTTGCGGCACACAAACCCTTTGTGTGTAACGCCCCTTGCCGCACGACTGACTCAGAAAGTCAGGACTCAGGTCAGGACCCAGGCGGAGGACAAGTACGTGGATTATAATTTACTTCAACTCTCTCTCTGTGTTTCTACCTCCATATTATCTGATCAACTCCAATTCTCAAGTCTCAACTGAATCTAAAATCGCAGAGCAGAGCAATGGCAGCTTTAAACTCTCTTGTTGTAAACGTCCCCCTAATCCATCCGTCCCGGAGAATAAGCAGAGACGACGACACTTATTCGAATAGGCGGCTGAATTCGGTGGTCTGTGTTCGCAGTGCTCGTGTTCCTCTCACCCTTTTGCATATCAATCGTCTGTCTTTATTTTCTCCAACCAGGTAATTTCATCTCTCTTTCTTTCAAATCCTAGCTTCTGCCTTAGGGGTTTCTATGCTCTCTCTCTCTCTCTCTCTCTCTCTTCATAGTCCTTGTATGTATTCCTAATCCTAATCTTGATATTTAATCTTGCTAGTGTCACGCTAATCACATGTACTCGTAATAAATGCAACACGTCATTTTGAAGACTCTGCTTTTCACACCCCTGTTTCTGCTAATTTTTGGTATAAACGCCGATTCTAAAACAAAAAGAAAAAGTGCACAACTTCTACCATACTTGCTGCTTAAAACATCAGAATTAGGCATTCATTCTTGTTTAATTTATTGATTCTTCCAATTTTGAGGTAGATTGTGTTTGTTGTTTGCTATACACACACACATATATACATATATACATACATATATATATATGTGTATATGTATATATGTGTGTGTGTGTGTGTGTATGCTGGCCCTTCCATATTGGATCCCTCTATGGAAGGGCTCTGTGTATAGTATGTAGTATATACTATTAGAACAAGTATGACTGGCTAATCTTTTTGCAATTTGTAGCTCACTGCCTAATCTTTTTGCCAACCGGTTGTCTTTCAGTTCAACCCACTTAACCTGAAGATAACAGTGTTGACTACTATGCACTATGCAGCTCACTGCCTATATAACATGTTTAATAATTGTGGAGTGTGGACCTAAATATATTGCTTGTGTTAAAATGTTCCTCTATATTATAGTGCAATACATTTTCAGTGCCCTCTATATCACTCTTGTTGACTTTTTGGTCAATTTCTTGTGGGTGAAAGGCGTCTACTCGAAGCTGGTGCAGGTAGATCGGGTGTACATAGAAAGAAAATTAATACATGGGAACAATGTGTCTCCATGCTTGGAGAGCCAGTGACTGAAGCACTTTTTCCAGGAAAGTATAACTGCATTACTAGCTCTTTTTGCCAAAACAGAAGTCGTCATCGCTGTAGGACATCTACACCAAGGGTCTTTAATGACAAAACGTCTTTTTGTTTAGTCAAGCCTAAACTAGGATATGTTGCTGTAAGTAGAGCACCCCAAGTTTCCTTCTGTTGATGCATTTTGTTACTCAGTCTTGCATTTTATGCCTTGTGTTTAACTATTAGCTGGTGTGTTTAGATATGTTTGTACCGTATGTCTATATTGTGTGTGCATTCATGATTACATATTCGAGGTTCGGAAATTATTCTCATTTGTTTGGTACAGTGGCGGGCGAATCCCTGCAAAAACAGTTGAGAAATTGTTAATATTATTTTAACGTTTGACATTACAGATTTACAATGATGATTCAGCTCAAAACAGCAAACTTACTGTTCAGTTTGATTGAATTACAGAGCCACATTCTATGTGGGTTGCATTTATGCAACAATAATTTAAGATGTGAAATAAGTTACGAAACTTAAAGTCTTTCAGTGAATTTTTAAGAAACTTTGCGTTCACAAGACAACATGTTTTTAAAACAGCTGAAAGCGCTTTTAGAGAGAATGTTTTTGGGTTCCAAAAGCACTCGAAGTGCTTCCTGCAAGAAGCACCAGTTATGTGTTCTTTGTAGGAAGCACTTCAACTGCTTTTTCAGGATTCACTTGCATTTTTACTAAGGATTGGCTCCAAAAACATTTTCACCAAAAATGCTTTTAGTCATTTTAGAAGCACTTCCCCAAGGAGCCCAATTATCAGTGACTTTTTAAAAAATTTTCATTAGGAAAATAACAGTTACTGGTGCAGTTGAAGGTTCCAATAGGAAACTTCTGCTCTTGCTTTCAATACAGCCTTTTTCTGACTTATTGTGGTCCATATAATTTTTAGGGCAAACATGCTCATGTTTCATACGCAACCGTGGGCCCAGATGAGCCACATGCAGCAAGTACAGCCTGGCAAGATGGTATTCTGGAGAAACAGGAGCTGGATTTATTATATCCTGGAGTAGAAAAAACAGAGTTAGAGGGGTTTTTAAGTTCTGAAATTCCATCTCATCCAAAGTTGTATCGAGGGCAACTAAAAAATGGGCTGCGCTATCTGATCTTACCAAATAAAGTTCCGCCAAACAGGTTGGCCTCCTTACAGGACCACTTATAATTGGTTTATGCTTTATGCTTATGCTGGAAATGCAAAAGCCAGGTTTCATGTGCAGCTTACTTATAAGATAATCTCATATCCCTTACCAATAGAGCACATTTGTTGGAGTTTAGGTTTGAAGCACACATGGAAGTTCATGCAGGATCAATCGATGAGGAAGACGATGAGCAAGGAATTGCACATATGATTGAACATGTTGCTTTCCTTGGAAGTAAGAAACGTGAGAAACTTCTTGGGACAGGGGCTCGATCCAATGCTTACACTGACTTCCATCATACAGTGTTTCACATCCATTCGCCCATCAGTTCAAAGGTCCTTTCTCGTTGCACCAACATTATTGAATTTTTGTCATTTTAAGTATTTGTGGATTTATGTATCAAACAGAACGAATACATAGCTTTAAGGATTTGAGAATGAATATGTAACTATTTGTTTCAAAACTTTGTTATGTTTTTGCAAGAATAGAAAAGACTAATTCACTTTAAGCTAATATGTATATCGCTCTTACAACCTAGGCCTCTAAACGTAATAACATATTGACGACTATATGTTGCCCTCCAGGATTCTGATGGTGATGATCTGCTTCCGTATGTACTGGATGCCTTGAATGAGGTATGGATGATTGATTTTTCTATATGGGCTTAGGTATATTCCTGGGTGTAGATATATTGTAGATATTTGTATGGACTTATTATATTGTCTTCGATTCATCACTTCATTATTTTCAGAATACCTTTGTATAATCATCTATTTGACGGAAAAATAAAATTAAATAAAAAAGACTGAACTGGAAGTTGATGGTTTCGAGTTTTATTTACTTGTGCTTCATGCATGTGTACAGATTGCTTTTCACCCGAAATTCCTTTCTTCTCGTGTTGAAAAAGAACGGCGTGCGATTCTGTCAGAATTACAGATGATGAATACTATAGATTATCGCATTGACTGCCAGGTTTGACTGGGGAGTTTTATTATTTTCTGAAGCCGGTTAATAATTTTTTTTGTTCAGCTATATCTCAACTTTTACTCGTTTGATCTTGGGTGCAGTTATTACAACATCTGCATTCTGAAAACAAGCTTAGCAAAAGGTTCCCGATTGGGTTAGAAGAGCAGATTAAGAAGTGGGATGTAGATAAAATAAGGAAATTCCATGAGCGTTGGTACTTCCCTGCAAATGCAAGCTTATACATTGTTGGGGACATTGATAACATCTCAAAAACGATTTACCAGATTGAAGTATGCAAGAGCTCACTTATTGAACCATTTATATCCTGTCTAGCTGAGTAATTTGTGTTCACTTTTAGAGTCATAACTAGAATAAAATTAGTTGCTTTATTGCAGGCTGTCTTTGGACAAACTGGCCTAGAAAATGAGACAGTTCCTGCACCTGCTCCTAATGCTTTTGGTGCAATGGCTAGTTACCTTGTGCCCAAGCTTTCAGTTGGGCTGACTGGAAGTTCTTCTAATTCCGTTGATCAAGCTAAAATCTTTAAAAAGGAAAGGCACACTGTTCGTCCTCCTGTGAAACATAATTGGTCACTTCCTGGAAGTAATAAGGATTTGAAGCCTCCACAGATTTTTCAGCATGAATTGATTCAAAATTTTTCATTTAATATGTTCTGCAAGGTATAAGGGGTCTTGTAGAGTTGCATTAATTACGTGCTTTAGAGATTTAGTTACCCCTCTTTCTCTCTCACTAATATTTGTTGTGGAACTGCTGCAGGTTCCTGTGAGCAGGGTTCAAACATATGGTGACTTGCGAAATGTTCTAATGAAGAGAATATTTCTGTCTGCTTTGCATTTCCGAATTAATACAAGATACAAGGTGCATTTTTAGGGTTACAAGCACAATTTCCAGTTAGCTTAATTAAAGAAAAAAAAAAGATACAGGTAAAATAGGAGAAGTCCATCAAAATCACGGTAGTTACACCTTCAAAGCAAAATAAAATAATTTACTTTATTTTTACAGCCAAACAATCCACAAAAGAGCCAAGATTGCACACCACCAAAGTTTTCTATGAAGATATTGTAGGCTGAATATCCCATTTTTGTAGGTCGTTTTTGAGTGCTAATAATCAGTTACCATCTATTTCTTTTTAAGTGCTAATATCTGAAATGTTCATATTTGTATACCTGAAATCCTGTCATGTACTTAATTTATGTATTTACTTGAGAAACCTTGCAGCTCTTTGTAAGTTTGCTAATCTTTAGAAATGACAGAGTTCAAATCCACCATTTACTTCAATTGAATTGGATCATAGTGACTCTGGAAGGGAAGGATGTACTGTCACTACTCTTACGGTAACTGCCGAACCCAAGAATTGGCAAGGTGCAATTAGAGTTGCTGTACAAGAGGTTGGTATTTCTATCTTGATCTTCCATACACTTTGGAAAGGAAGTTTGTTTATGATTTTCTGAATGTAGTTTACATGTCAGTTACATATGTTACATAACTCATTTGTTATATTTTATTCGGTGCAGGTTAGAAGGCTCAAGGAATTTGGTGTTACTAAGGGTGAATTAACTCGCTATATGGATGCCTTATTAAAAGATAGTGAACATCTGGCGGCTATGATAGATAATGTGTCTTCTGTTGATAATTTGGATTTTATTATGGAGAGTGATGCGCTGGGGCATACAGTAATGGATCAGAGGCAAGGACACGAGAGTTTGGTTGCTGTTGCTGGAACAGTTACTCTTGAAGAGGTGATGTTCAAAGTCATTATCATTTGTTTCTGTTACTTGATCTGAATTAACCATAAAAGGCATATATAAGCATAACTAGATTCTCTCTCAAAGAAAAAAAAAGCACAACTAGATTCTCTCCCAAAGAAAAAAAAAAAAGCACACTTAGAAGTTGTACTTTATAATGCTAATACATGCCATATCAATATTGCCAAGTGTACCTGTTACAAATAGGATAGTTCACCATTTTGGACTGCGTGACACATTAGAGTGCTATGTAGGGTCACTTTGGTATATTTTTAACAAGTCACGACACATAAAAAATAAAAGATTGATCTGGTGAGAATTTGTTTAATTTATCATTTATATGATATAAGATTTAACTTATAGTTTATATACTTTATCTTAGTAATAAAGATATGTAATGGAACACAGATGACTTTTTGTGTCTGTTCTTGGTTAAGAACTTGTAATGCAATGACTGCATTCCGTTGTTGATGGAATCTTGTATTATGGTTAATCATAAATGTAATTGTGTATGTATAATTTTGTTCTTTTCTTGGTTAAGACTTTGTAATTACAAATGACTTTTTGTGTCTTTCTTAATCATGAAGATAATTAGAGGATAAAGTTGGAGTCAATTTAGTGGTCCTGAGCATATATGTATATGTGTAGTGATCCGGGGTAACACACACTGTTGGAAAACTAGAAAACAGTGATCATGATGCTAAAATCTTACTAAGCCTTATTACTTAGTCTCCTTTCAAAGTTTGACAAGATTTCAAAGGGTTCAAGTTTTACCTGCCAACTTATAGGCAAAGAAAAATTTGATACTATGAGGCAATGTGCACTGAGATTGATGAACTATACCACATATAATTCAAATTTTTGTGTGTAGGTCAACTCTATTGGCGCCAAGGTGTTGGAATTTGTTTCTAATTTTGGAAATCCTACTGCACCCCTTCCTGCAGCGATTGTTGCTTGTGTTCCAAAGAGAGTGCATGTAGAGGGAATAGGTGAAACTGAGTTCACCATTTCCTCTAATGAGATTATAGCTGCTACTAAAGCTGGATTGGAGGAACCCATTGAACCTGAGCCAGAGGTGTCATTTTTTTCATAAACTTAGCTTTCTCACTTTTACTGGCTTAAGTTTTTATATATATCTATGCTGTCAAATTTATGATTATGGCTGATTCTTTTTCTCTTCTGTTTTGCGCAGCTTGAGGTGCCAAAAGAATTGATATCTTCGTTGCAGTTACATGAATTAAGGCAGCAGCGCATGCCATCCTTCATTCCCTGTAGTCCAGAAATAAATGTGACTAAAGTTTATGACAAAGAAACGGGGATCACTAAATGTCATCTGTCAAATGGAATTTCTGTAAATTACAAGGTATCTCATCTGATGTTTATATGGTAATGGGTTCATTGATGTGTAATTGAAGATTTGGTAATGTTTTTAAGTCAGTCATTTTGTCTTGTGAGTCATGTACTTATTTGTGTAAAATCTTAGATTGACATAGAGAATCAGTGAAAAAGTGAGCAGAGCTTAATCACGAGATACATTATTGTAGATGATTATGGTGTTTAGATGTATATGTGCAGAGTAAAGACTGTTACTAATAATAACAAGTTATATCTTTGTTCATTACAGATTTCAAAAAGTGAGGCAAGGGGAGGTGTAATGCGGCTTATAGTTGGCGGTGGACGGGCAGCTGAAAGTTCTGAGTCCAGAGGTTCTGTTGTTGTGGGTGTACGAACTCTTAGTGAGGGAGGTTGTGTTGGCAACTTCTCAAGGGAGCAGGTATGTCAATTCCTCTCTTTGTCACAATTTTATATATGTCTATATATCAGATGCATGGAGCTTCTTTTTTTTTTTTTTTTTTGTTTCTTCAATAGTATAGCTAAACTACTTAAATAGGAGTTTGTTTCCTCTTTAATAATTCTATAAATTATATATTTGAGAAAGGTTCTTGGTAAGTCAATTAAGTATCATAAATGCTCATTGTGTAAACAAGCATTCACAACTTCACTAGTTGTTGGAAGAGCAAATAGCTGGTGTGTTCTTCTGTATTCTGTGTTAAATAAATATCTAGTAAATAGCTCAGTGCTGCATGTTTGTTATTGTAACTTATAACCATAAACTTTTTCTCCCTCCAAGAAATGTGAATTTGAAGCATGCTCATGAGCTTATTCCTTATCATATTTGTTGCCAACTGATGTCATTGAGTTGCAATATTTGTGACATGTATTTGCTTAATTAGATGAGATCCTTAATCATATGCTCAGATTATCCATATGCTGTCTGTAATTATTGTTTAATATTAGGATCTCGCCATTTGTTTCACTATCTTTAATTCCTCATTTTGCTATTATTATGTATTATGTATGCGAATTGTTTTTATCAGGTAGAACTGTTCTGTGTGAATCACCTGATTAACTGCTCATTGGAGTCCACCGAGGAATTTATCTCTATGGAATTCCGTTTTACTTTAAGAGATAATGGAATGCGTGCGGCTTTCCAGTTGCTTCATATGGTACTTGAGGTAACCCATCATAACTTTTAGTCTCTCTGTTCTGGTATGTGGATTCCATGAGGGATTCTCGTCATTGTTGTTGTCGACATGTTTTGGGCACAATGTTGTTGTAGTTCCTGCTCCGTAGGAGTCATCTCATTAGAGATGCATGCCTTGTAATGGGTTAATTTATAATGCATGTTTGCTCACTTGCAGCATAGTGTCTGGCTGGATGATGCATTTGATAGAGCAAGGCAATTGTATTTATCATATTATCAGTCCATTCCCAAAAGCTTGGAGCGCTCAACTGCTCACAAACTCATGTTAGCAATGATGGACGGAGACGAGCGGTTTGTAGAGCCCACACCAAAGTCATTGCAAAATTTGACATTGCAATCTGTAAAGGATGCAGTGATGAACCAATTTGTAGGCAGTAACATGGAGGTGCGTAATTTGCTGATTTGTTTGTAGTTTTAAAAAGTATGCACATGACGAATAATTTATAATACACAACATTTCTCATTATATATGGCCGTGTCTGCTTATTGCATAGGTAAGTATTGTTGGGGACTTCTCAGAGGAGGATGTTGAGTCTTGTATTCTTGATTACTTGGGAACTGTAAGATCGAAAGGAAATTATGAGATGGAGAATGCTTATAATCCTATTGTATTCCGATCAGCTCCTTCTGATTTGCAGTCTCAGCAAGTGAGTACACTTATAGCTTGATACTTTGGATGACAGAAGTTCTGTAACCTTGAATTGTGCTCATGGTTCATTTACATCTAAGCAGGTATTCTTGAAAGATACGGATGAGAGAGCATGTGCATATATTGCAGGCCCTGCACCAAACCGATGGGGTTTTACAGTCGATGGCAAAGATCTGTTTGAGTCAGTTAGTCATATTTCAACTCACGATGGTGAGTTTATCAAAACTGGAATTAGGTTTTGAATTTGCATCTTATTGAGAGAGGTGTTGTAGCTGTAATTTCTGATGTAGATGCAGAACTGAAATCGGAGGAGCTGCTTATGGTGGATGAGGATACTCAGAAGGATGTGCAAAGAAAACTCTGTGGTCATCCCCTGTTCTTTGGCATCACAATGGGGCTCCTGGCTGAGATTATAAATTCTAGGTAATTTTTTTTGCTTGGTACAAAGCATGCATGTGAACTTCTAGTTTATCTATGAATGTGTTCATCCTTCTGAATGGTCAGCTATTTATGCGCAAAATGTATTACTTTTCTCTATTGGGTGGAGCACATGTTGGGCAACAACCATATTGACCAAAATGATTGTTAAAATAAAAACACTATACTTTTCTTGAAAACAGTACTGAATACCGTTATCAGTTTGGAGGTGTAATTTTCTAAGCATCCGAAGTAGTACAACGTGGGGTGGACACCATGTCATGTCCTCAACTGTCTATTACAGCAGACTTTGGACGGATGTCTCAAAATTATAGCACAAAATTTCTTATGCAAGATACTCTGGTTAGGCGTAGCCGTGTAGGCTGAGAGTTGGGTTCTAGTCTCCTTTATAACCAATTACAAAGAAATTGGGAGATGGTTTGCAAGGATATTGAAATGATATGGAGGTGGTGATACTGACGATGGCAGATGTATTTTGGGGTTGGTGATGGTGATAATCCTGTTTTTGTTTAACACATTTTAGGAACCTATAAGTAATTTAAAATACGTCAACCTATCCCGAAATATGGATATATTTATTAACCTAAACCAAATTTATTATGTCTTTTACATGTTACTGATGTGGCAGTAATATTATGTTGTATGCCTTTTGTAGCTTTGCAATCCCTCAACATCAAAATGTAAGCCTGTTATTGTTCACCTAACAATTGAACAACCAAATTGACTGATTTTGAAGGACAAAATTGGAAACTAACCTTTCTTTTATGGGCAGATTTTGATCATTAATTCAAGATGCTATTTAAGACTAATATGTGGTTCTTGTTATTTTTATTGGTGGTGAAGTATTCTATGTGGTTTTGCACAGGCTTTTTACGACTGTCAGAGACTCTCTTGGATTGACATATGATGTATCATTCGAGTTGAACCTTTTTGATAGGCTGAATCTTGGATGGTATGTCATATCTGTAACATCAACCCCTGCGAAGGTGTGTATGCTCTATTTGTATATATGTGAGCAGAATATGTTCCGTCACTTTTCACTCTCTTCACATGTTTAGGTCTATTGAGTATTCAGGTTCACAAAGCTGTGGATGCATGCAAGAATGTCCTTAGAGGTTTACATGGCAACAAGATTTGCCAAAGGGAGCTGGACAGGGTTAGTTTCTTCTTCCTTTTTTTTTTTTCTTTTGGGTTTTTTTATTTTATCATGTTTTAGAGTAAAGTGGGATTCTCTTGACCACGTCACTTGTTTATTTACTCAAAATATAAGGCAAAGCGGACCCTTCTGATGAGGCATGAAGCTGAGATCAAGTCAAATGTGTATTGGCTTGGACTGTTAGCTCATTTGCAGGCTTTTTCTGTTCCAAGGAAGGTAAACAGAAAGGTTCTTTAGTGTTTACAGATGATAATAATAAAAAAATATAAGTTGATATTTTTCCTGTACCAGTGCTTAATTATCTCTTTGATTTATAATAGGTGGCTGTTCAGTTGATCAAAAGATAAAAATAAATAATGGCCAATAATCAAATAAACTGTTTACATGAAGATATTCTGATTCTAATGCTTTTTGTTCCAGGACATATCGTGCATCAAAGATCTCACAAATTTATATGAGGTTGCTTCTATTGATGACATATACCTTGCATATGATCAATTGAAAGTAGGCGATGATTCTTTGTACTCATGCATCGGAGTTGCCGGAGCTCAAGCCGGAGATGAAATAACTGGTGAGTCCGACATATTTTGTACTGTGTTCTACTCTTTTCAATCCGCATACCATAGTTGAAACTTTTAAAAATTCAGTAGAGTATAATCAATCAACAATGGTTTTTACTTGAGCTAGAGTGGCAATGAGACCTCGAAAGATCTCACCTTTTTCCTCATCATTTTAGTGTTAGTTCCATTCATCAGTTCAACTTGCTTTCTCTATCTCATGAAAACCTGTACTGTGCTACTTCTTTAGAAGTCGAAGAATCAGATGATGGGTTTCCAGGAATCTTCCCTGTTGGGCGTGGCTTATCAACTATGACACGGCCTACAACATGACCTTATATGATACTCGCGGTCTTGCATGTATTACAGAGATATTAGCACTAAGGTATCTTCACAAGCTTTTGAGGTTCTCATTTTTCTTCTAGTCTGGCCTTTATGGGGGAAGGGCGCTGGAAAGTACTTCGTAATGAAATTTGGCTGCAAAGTACTGAAGTTAGTCACTTCTCTGAGGCGCTGAAATTTTATCCCGCCAGGGGGGATGGATGTGGGATACTCATGCTTTTTTTCTTGGACTGGAAGTATTGATTTTTTAGCCTCTGTTGCATGTATTCGTGATTCGGTGAAAATATAGATGGCTTTCCCCTTGTATTTTGACTTTACAAATTTGTCAGTAGGTCCAACCGTCCAATTGAGAATTGCAGGCCACTTGATGTTAAATGTCCTCATTGCCATAGTTGTGGCTGAACAAATTGTATGCAGCTGCTGTGACAATGCCTTATCCACTTATGCTGATTGCATTCCTTGTACAACTATGTGCATGAGGAACTAAAACGGCGGTTATAATTATCAATGTGTTGTACATAGTTGCGGCTAAATCAAAAGCATTGGGTACTTCAAATTGTAAATTCACGAGCCTTTCATAATTTGTGTAATCCATGCAGTTAACACCCGATATTTGTCTGCAACAAATAAATTTACCATGTGATGCAAGCGTAAAAGTGACCATTGTTTAACCCCAACTTTTGATGAATATTTAACTTTCAATTTTACAAAGAATAAAGTGGCATAAAAGACGTAATTCAATTAGAAAACAATAGCGACCTAAACCCCAACTGTGTGTCCAATGTAAATATCAGCCGTGTACAAGGCAAGATAAACAATGGAAGCCCCTTTCCATGCCAAGGCAAGGCACATAAGGGTGAGGCATGCCGTGGCTAGGCATAGTAAGGCAAAGGCAAAGTGTGATAAAGGGAGAACATGCTTAGCCGGTCATGCCTTAGCATGTTTTATCTTTGTCATTGTAATTGTGGCATGCCCTCTTCTTCGGGTGTTGGTGGTGATCGTGCAGTAGGGTTTAGAATAGGGTTTATTTCAACCACCACTAATTCCTTCTTCTCGTCTTGAACCCAGAGACAATGGAGCCCTTGAGCTCAAACCCAAATAGAGTTTATTTCGGTAGTTATGACAGTAGTGGCGGAGGTGGTAGTAGAGTTGGTTCTTATGGTGGTAGACAAGGAAGAGATGATGGTGGGTACGGTTAGTTTCCTCAAAGTATTCCACCGTCCTAAACCCTTATCTTAAAAATCATGCGCAACCAAGGGCAAGCTATTCCTTGCAAAGAGTCATAAAAGGTAGGGAGTGTCAAGCAAATTGAAGGTTAGTTCAAGGCATAGACAAGCATGTCAAGTTGAACGCAAATCATTCCACATTACTGGCATATAAATCGTAGACCTATAAAGTGGGATGATGTTCTCATTACCCGTATTTATTCGAAAATTTGTAGCAAAGAGTCATAAAAGGTAGGGAGTGTCAAGCAAATTGAAGGTTAGTTCAAGGCATAGACAAGCATGTCAAGTTGAACGCAAATCATTCCACATTACTGGCATATAAATCGTAGACCTATAAAGTGGGATGATGTTCTCATTACCCGTATTTATTCGAAAATTTGTATTTTGGGCACTTTTATTTCAATTCAACCGTCTAAAAATTTCGAATTCTTTTTATTTTTTGCAGAAATGAATTTAAGGGATGACCTATGAGATGTACAGTTGGATTTTCGAAATATAACTCGTAGATCCATAAAGCGGGGTGATGTTCTCATTACCCGTATTCATTCGAAAATCTATATTTCGGACACTTTTCTTTCAATTCAATAGTCATATAGTTTCGCATTCATTTTATTTTTGGTAGAGATGATCATTAACGAATGACCTATGAGATTTATAGATGTTCAAAATATAACTTGTAGACCCATACAGTGGGATGATGTTCTCATTACCCGTATTCATTCGAAAGCTTGTATTTCAGGCACTTTTATTTCAATTCAAGAGTCTAAAAGTTTTGTATTCTTTTGTTTGGCAGAGATGATCTTTAAGGGATGACCTATGAGATGTGCAGTTGAATTTTCGAAATATAACACGTAGACCCATAAAGTGGGATGATGTTCTCAATACCTGTATTCATTCGAAAATCTGTATTTTAGACACTTTTCTTTCAATTCAAGATTCTAAAAGTTTCTTATTCTATTTATTTTTGGCAAAAATGATCTTTAAGGGATGACCTATGTGATGTACGGTTGGATTTTTGAAATATAACTAGTAGACTCATAGAGTGGGATGATGACCTATGTGCATGAGGAACTAAAATGGCGGTTATAATTACCAATGTGTTGTACATGGTTGCGGCTAAATCAAAAGCATTGGGTACTTCAAATTGTAAATTCATGAGCCTTTCATAATTTGTGTAATCCATGCAGTTAACACTCGACATTTGCCTGCAACAGATAAATTTACCTTGTGATGCAAGTGTAATAGTGACCATTGTTTGACCCAACTTTTGATGAATATTTAACTTTCAATTTTACACAAGAATAAAGTAAAAGACGGAATTCAATTAGAAAACAATAGCGACCCAAAACCCAACTGTGTGTCCAATGTAAATATCAACCGTGTACAAGGCAAGATAAACAATGGAAGAGCCTTTCCATGCCAAAATAACTTTTCTTTCAATTAAACAATCATATAGTTTCGTATTCTTTTTATTTTTGGCAGAGATGATCATTAACAGATGACCTATGAGAGGTATAGTTAGATTTTCAAAATAAAACTCGTAGACCGATAAAGTGGGATGATATTCTCATTACTCGTATTCATTCAAAAATCTGTATTTCGGGCACTTTTCTTTCAATTCAACAATCTAAAAGTTTCATATTCTTTTTATTTTTTGTAGAGATGATCTTTAAGGGATGACCTATGAGATGTACAATTGGATTTTTGAAATATAACTCGTAGACATATAATGTGGGATGATGTTCTCATTACCCGTGTTCATTTGAGAATATGTATATCGGGTACTTTTCTTTCAATTCAATAGTCTAAAAGTTTTGTGTTCTTTTTATTTTTGGCCGAGATGATCTCTACCGGATAACCTATGAGATATACCGTTGGATTTTTTAAATATAACTCGTAGACCCATAAAGTGGGTTGATGTTCCCATTACCCGTATTTATTCGAAAATCTGTATTACGGGCATTTTTCTTTCAATTGAACAGTCTAAAAGTTTCGTATTCTTTTTATTTTGTGTAGAGATGATCTTTAAGGGATGACCTAAGAGATGTATAGTTGAAATTTAGAAATATAACTCATAGACTCATAAAGTGGGACGATGTTCTCATTACCCGCATTAATTTGAAAATCTGTATTTCGTGCATTTTTCTTTCAATTCGAGAGACTAAAAGTTTCATATTCTTTTCATTTTTGGCAGACATGATCTTTAAGGGATGACCTATGAGATGCATAGTCGGATTTTTGAAATATAACTCGTAGACCCATAAAGTGGGATGATGTTCTCATTACCTGTATTCATTCGAAAATCTGTAATTCGAGCACTTTTCTTTCAATTGATAAGTCTAATTGTTTCGTATTCTTCTTATTTTTGGCAGAGATGATCTTTAAGGGATGACCTATGAGATGTACAGTTCGATTTTTGAAATATAACTCGTAGACCTATAAAGTGGGACGATGTTCTCATTACCTGTATTCATTCGAAAATCTGTATTTCAGGCACTTTTCTTTCAACTCAGAAGTCTAAAGGTTTCGTATTCTTTTTATTTTTTGTAAAGATGATTTTAAGGTATGACCTATGAGATGTACAGTTGGATTTTTGAAATATAACTCGTAGACCCATAAAGTGGGATGATGTTCTGATTACCCATATTCATTTGAGAATATGTATCTTGGGCGTTTTTCTTTCAATTCAATAGTCTAAAAGATTCGTATTCTTTTTATTTTTGGCAGAGATGATCTCCAACGGATGACCTATGAGATGTATCACTATTCATTTCCTTCCCCGACCATGGTGAGCCTCAAGACCTTCACATCCTTCTTATTTCGAAGCCTTATATTGTTTTTCAACCTTAAAATGAGATATGGGGGTGATATAATGCAGAAAGCATCTCGGGGAGTTTTTCCCCCAGATTTTTGAGCGAATGAAGTAGCCATTTTCAGGCCTATTTTGGGCCAACGCCAACCACGACTGGGCTTCCAATGGGTATAGTTTTGTTCCCTACATTCCTAGCTTTTATTTGGTTCTTAAATCATTGATTTTGGCTGAGAAATGAGCTCAAACAGAGTTTTGAAAGTTGGATGAAAACCTGCAAAATTACATGAACTCGTAAGGAAGGCCAGTACAGTCATATTCGCAGACGCGTGGGCGCTTGTGGACTCGTGTGGGTGGTCGGCTCGTGGAAGAACCCGAGGTCCTTCCTTAGATTTCTCAACGTGCCGAACCTAAATCCGCCATTTGTTTTTCGAAACTCAACCTTTTTAAAATGGTTTCTTTATTAGCCGTACTGTGTACGAATACACGAATTTACGTTAGTACGTTATATATTTACATAAATGATTTCGTTTCTAGGTGAACCGCATCGCAATAATCTTCGTAGCCCGCGAGGCGGGTTCGACCCAATGA
This sequence comes from Pyrus communis, assembly GCF_963583255.1. Classification (NCBI taxonomy): domain Eukaryota; kingdom Viridiplantae; phylum Streptophyta; class Magnoliopsida; order Rosales; family Rosaceae; genus Pyrus; species Pyrus communis. The sequence goes on from NC_084811.1 coordinate 27,257,114, forward strand.
CATGATTTGCGAGTGGATCTTTGCTTTTTAAATATTATATATTTATTTAGTTTCCATTTATATATTTGATAAAGAATTTTCCACATTACGCTTAGATTAAAATAACGTTTATAAGAATTAGCGTATTAACAGAATTTATGGAATTATGCTATCTTCTATGGGATGTACAGGTATGTGTATTATTATTGATGCCTTAATTGGATTTACGGTCATGAATAGTATTGCATTGACTAGAATTATCGAATTATCGATTTACCATTATATGATTATAATTACGTTATCTGCTCATCGTGTACTACATTGGTGTTTGTACTCGTCTGGGCTAGGGCCATGCTTCACGTGTATGTTCACATCGCATCGCACCCTTACTTTGGGATCCTTTGTAGGTGCCAGTTATGTCCTAGACTGCTATCGGCAATTAGGACTCGTATGTGACGCGCATAGCGCCAATGTTCACGTGTTTGTAGTACTAAATCGTAAATCATTATTACACCCAGTCCTATTCATGTTAGAATACCTCTGCATGAACTCGTGTGTCAGCATATGTCGATGAGCACTTGATATTATATGTTTGCTCATTCAAGTTACAGTGATTACCGATGGTCATGCGTTTTATATGCTGAATGTCGTGAATTGTTGCATTATGGTGATATTACTGTTTATGATAAACGTTTTCATAGTATATGTAGTATATATAATTGGAAACTATACTTGTTTTACGGCAAGAGGTTATTGCATTTTAGAAAAGGTTTTACAAGCTTTATTTTTAGGCCTACTTACCATTGTTTTTCGCCCCTCCAAGTTTTAGCGGCTAAGCTTTTGTGTTGACGAGGATTCTTAACAAATCTTGGTTTAGGAGTTTACCTTCGATGGTAGAATTCTCATTCTAGTTTACTAGACTTTACTTATACTCTGACATCACTTGTGAAATGGGTTCATTCCCCCTCACATGCGCACTTTTGCATTTAGGCATTTTAGGTTTAAATTTATTTATATTTTCCACATCACAACACTATATGGCTTCGTCACATTTCTGGTGTCGGCCAACATAACTCGATTCAGAGTCCAGGTGGACATTCCGGGTTAGGGTGTGTCGCCCAAAACATTGTTAAAATTGGGTTCCACCCTCAAGAATATCAATGAAATGTCTAAACTTAATTTTCAAAACTTCATGATGAGGCGAAGGTGAAAATGAATAGATTGGATTACGATTTATGTAAGAATTTGCAAAACGGACTAAAAACATAAGTGTGAACCCACGTTTTCTGTCAAAAATGAAATTTTTTTGTTGATTAGTTGATCTGATTTGGATGGGTTTGAGGGTTAGTTTCTAGGAATGTTCCATTGGTGTTCTTTTTCTTCTACACAGTTACCAAAATCTTGAGTCCCCATTTGATCCTCGAGACGACCCAATCATATTTGTTGTAATACAATCATATTCCTGAGGTTTGGATTTTTTACTCTCATGTTTCTGCCCAATCCTATTTGCTCATGTTTTCACTATTAGAAAATACATGCATATTCTCTAAACTAAAATACACTTCTTAGACTTCCTTATGGAAATAGGCGTCCTATATGTTTTTTTGCTTTGCATGTTTGTGCTTGAAAACTTAGATGCTAGAATAAGAACGGAACAATTTTTATGTTTTTCTGTCAACTGCTAAAACATGTGCCTAACCTATAGGATATCTATTTTGCCACCTTGACTACAAGGGCAAGATTTGTGTAAATTGCATGTTGCTTCTGTTTCTTCTATTTATTAGGGAAACAAAACGTTTAGTTTGGTCATGTTAATTGTACAATGTCTTTTCATGTCATCTAAGTTGAATGTATATAAAAACAAAGTCGCATATCATACTGACCCTATTCACTCGTATATATCTTTGTTCATTCATGATTGTGTTGAATTTATTTAGATAAAATGTGTCTTATTCATGCCGTTAAGGTGATACATTCAAATTTCGCATCAGCGCTTGGACATATTTTCTAGTTTATTCTAAAATGGTTGCCAACTTTGCAACATATGAATAAAAAATGTAGAGTCCACATTTGTGCTAACATGGTTCCTCGTTCAGCGTCGCCGTCAATCACTATTTTGGCAAGTCTTTTGCGACCTCATTGGCTGCGAATTGCACAAAGGTCCAACACAGGAACATTGAGGCTTGGGGGTTGTCCACATGTACCTCGTCGGACGGAATCGAGGTGTTGGGGTTGAACCAGGTGGTGCCCCACCGCCAAATATGCCTCTCGGCCTACTGAGTCATGTTGAGATTGAACTCGAGAGTGACGGAATGAACCGAGCAATGAGCGAGTTGTGAGATCGTTGATAGACTTGTTGGAGTCGAATCGAGGAGAAGGCATCGGCAGAAGAAGCTTCCCAAACCAAACCAAGAATCAAATTCTCGATTGAAGACAAGCACATAGGAGATGAGATGGAGTCGAGGAAGAGATGGGGTTATTAGGCCAAGCTTTGCCCAGATCCTCTTTTCAATTTTTTTAGTTTTTAATTATAATTTAAATTGATTTTTTATTAAATAATCCTTTTTTTTTATTATTTTTATTCACATGGTGCAAAGTTGACAGCCTATATCTGCCACGTCATCACTTAACGATTAACTTAATAGATTTCTTAACAGATGTATGAAACTGAAAAAAAAAAATAATTAAATGTATGAAATTGAAATGTTTTAAAGATATTTCTTGACGTTGCAATTGACTCCATACTAGAGAGGGTAAAAGGTAACTCACCCTATATAAATCTTACATGAAAAAGTTATACATGGTTAAAAAAAATTTGGAAAAAGTTACAAATACTAGTATAGAATAAAATCTAGGAACATGGATTAAGGAACAAGAGAAGAGAATGTACCCAATGAAATTATAAAAAAAAAAAAACCTAGATTCCTCCCATCATCTTCTGTTACACCCCACCCCATTCCTCCATTTCCCACGGAATTGGATCCCATTCGGATCCAAATGTGGGGATTCTATGGATCCTCACATCTTAGTCATTTATCGTGTATTATGCGGTCATAAATCATTTGACTTTTTATTTAAAATTAAAAACAAATAGTACCTGACGAAAATTGACCATATAATATACAATAAACGGTTAGGATGTGTGGATAGGATCCCCACATAGTGGATCCGGAGAGGATCCTCTACCCTTTTCCACCATCTCATCATGTGTTTTTTTTTTCTTTATGAGATAGAACTTGTGATTTCGATTGTTTTTGTTGGTGTTTGATTTGGTATTTTGATTAATTTGTGGTGAATTTTAATGGGTTTGGATTTGATTTGACTCCGTTGCGTATTAGGTTCGCCGTGTTCTTATTGCACTTGGCCACCATCCCCATCACCGGAAATGGCATCAACCCAACTAGAAGTCTTGGGGCTGCCATCATCTCCTGAAAGCATTCTCGTCGACATCGAAGAAGTTCTCAAGATCTTCATAGTTGCCTGGTTCTGGATGATGTAGCGCGGTGGCTCTGTGGTTGGCGGGGTCCTCGAGGAAGCTGAAATCTTCGTCGTCGTCGTAGGTTGGAAGCGAGTTGCCATTGGACCCCATTCCAAAATTAATTAGCTAGTTTCATATTGTTAGGAAACCTTAATATTACGAAATTATGATAAAAAAGAATGCCTGTTTTGCCAAATTGTATACGACAATGGTTTCCTAACCGGTATGATTTCGTATTAGTTGCGGTTTGGTATCCTTCAAGGATATTACTTAACATTTATAAATAGGCTTAGTCTTCCATCCACAAACCCCCGACCCAAATACAGAAGAACATCAAACGTAGCCGAAACGTACGTCATGGCATGCCTTCACTTACCTGACCTCGTTAAGCACAATATCATCCAAATTCTTCTCACCAAAGCTGCCGTCCGTATGAGTTTTCTTTCCAAGCAATGGGAAGGTGTGTGGTGTTCGAGCTCCGTCTTGGATTTCGACGAGGGTGACTATGAGGAAAGCATTGATTATCGAGACAACCAAGGTGATAAGCATAGGAAGTTCATCAACATCTTGATAAGATATTTGAGATCTTGTGGGAATGATAAGCAAAAGAAGCTGAAGTTACTTAAACTGAGGCTTCATATGAAGGGTTACTTGTTTAGAGAGGACCCTAGCATCGTTGATAAGTTATTAACTTGTTCGTTAGATAGAAACGTCAAAGAGTTAGATATAAGCCTCCGGCTTGATAGATTATTTCAGAAGGATTGGCATGAGAATGAAAACTACTACTGCTTATCTAGAACCACCTTTCTTGATGCAACATCTATAACTACTCTCAATTTGGCGTATGTGAGGATAAAGGACATACGCAGTGCCAACAGTGGACGTCCTATAGATCATATAAGACGGCTTCTTCCCTCCTTGAAAACAATGTCCCTCAACAATGTTCGCTTTGATAGGCACGCCCTCCGTTCCTTAATTTGTGAGTGCCCTTGTATTCAATACTTGTCATTAACTTCATGTTCTTTTGAAGATGATCGAAGACGCACTCTCCATGTTTTATATTTCAAGTTACAGTCTCAAGTTCTTGGAAGTCAAGTATTGCAAGGCTCAAGATATTCAAGTTGACCAAACGGTAGATCTTGAATCTTTTACGTTTGTTTCATCAAAGTTTCTTCCCGTTGAGAGGATAATGTTGACCAATTCCCATAACTTGAAACATATCAACATTCATGCTCATCACCTGAAAAACTTACGCTTAATTGAATCTCATCGTAGTTTGGAGGCCACCATCAATACTCCTAATCTGAATTCTTTATATTTCATTGGTTACTTAACGGCCAAGATTTCTTTGAAAGCTCCAAATTTATGGGAGGCCACCATCTTACTGTTGGACTTCTGGGACATACAATTTCCGACTGCCTTCATCGGGCCATGGAAACATTTACCCGTACTGGCAGGTTTTCTTAAAGAATTTGGTCGCTCCAAGAATCTGGACCTCATTGTCGCTGATTTGAAGAACGTCATCTTTCCAACAGAATTCAGAAATACCTGCTCTTCAGCAATATTGCCTGGTCTCAACAACAGTCTTGTGCTCACGATGTCAAATTATCTTGAAACGGATTCAGATACTTGTGATTTGGAGGACTCTTTGACTTGGATAGCACCTTCTGCAAGGAATATTTCTGTTGAAAAAATCATTGGAACGCTACTTTTTGAATTTTGAACTAAACATGAGTTGTCCCAGCCAGCCCCAGATTATTCCAAATTTAACGCTGTGTAGTTTCACCAATTGTACCTTATATACCATACATATGCATCTTAACCATTTCGTTAATTGCCTTCGTACTTGGGAAAGGACCAACGCATGTAAGATACTAGGAAAATTAAGATTGTTAGACATAAACTGGAAATAGTTCTAATGGGGAGACATAAACTGGAAAATTAAGATTGTTAATCATATTAAAACCCATATCCGACAACAAAAAGAAAAAAAAAATAATGTGCCCATAATTCTTAATGTCGAAAGCGATTAAAGGTAGTATGGGGTCAATAGCTTCTGCTTGCTTAGGCTTTTCTGATTGAATTGAGAGATTGAAGATTTATAGATGGGGAAGGTGTCTCCAAAAGAGAGGAATCTGAAGAACCCGAAACAGAAGAAGCGACGGGGTTCTGGTTGAATGGAAGTTCTCAAATGCCTTAGCAGTCAGAGTCATTGCCTCGGTTGCATGGATAGTGTATGAAGTATTGTTTTATTGGTCGGTATACAAATGTGCGAAAATTGGTATTCATTTAATGGGTCAATTCATCTTTAATATGGATCTGAATATCTTAAATCTTATATGCTTGGGTATTGCGTTGTTGAACTCTGGAAAACGATTATGCTTTACTACAACATTTTCTCAAGGGAAAAAGTTCTGTACTTTTTTTGGTTTTCTTGGCCACCATATGAGGAATATTTCATTTTCTTTATTTGTGTTTGAAGTGATGTAATTCAAGTTCTGTTTATTGACTATAGATAAGGCAGTTGTATTGCCACTTTAAGATAAGGCGGTTGTAATTTTCAAAATGAATTATCTTGTGCACATACAAAGTAAACTATGTGAAATGGACTAAAGTACAATCCATGACTTTTACCTCTGTATAGAACTTGGCTATATGCGAGAATGGTTTGTTTAAGCACATTTTAAGTTATATTATGTTTTCTATTTTTTTTTTAACTTATCTCCTGTCTTTTAGTATCAGAACCATCTATCTGTACATGATCGTGTCTTCATTGCTTCATTGTAGGTGAGAATGTTATGCGAGAAAGCAAAGGAAATTCTAATGGGAGAAAGCAATGTTCAGGTGAAGATTTTGGTTTCTTTAGTCTCTTATTATATTTGTATTACAGTACATACTTCACTGTTATTTTATTTTGTATGGGAAAAAAGCGTTATTATTGTCCTTCATTTGAATTGGTAACGCTGGTGTGGATCTTTCAAATTATATGGGTTAGACACTTAATATTATTTATTTGCATGTACTTACAACCGATATTCATGGGCAATTTCACGACCTTCCAGAGCTTTTTCGAATTGGAGGGAAGGTATCAGATCTTAAATTCCAAATCCGCAGGTGAATTGGCCCTTGCCATTACCTGGAAACGACTCCTCTCACTCCCAAGAGATAAATTCAGGTATTGCATGTTGGACTTCAGTTCATTTTGAGGTAAATCAAAGGTAATCCTAACATTTGCATTTTTTCGGTGAGTTTCAGAAATCCGATGGGTAATTTCTGGTTAAACGGCAAGCAAATGTCGTCCTAAGTGTCGTCATCCTTCTTGGTACAAGGCCACAGCGCAACCGCACACCACCCTTCTGCTCCTGCAGGTGAGGTAACATCACTATTTAATCTGGGGGAATTTGTGACGTGGTTATTAATCTGCTTTTCGATTTATTTACTATTAAAATGTGTATGTTGGTTTCAATATGAAAACTAATTTGTTCTGCTAAGTAGTAATGGCCTATTAAATTGGGAACACATTTTTGTCAAATGAAACTATGCTTGCACAAATTTAGTCCCAATCGTATTATTCTTCTTGGCTTTTTGTTTCAATGATCAATGACGGTACCCGTCGTTCTACTCATAAATCCTTCCCTCACGTGGTGAATTGGATTTTGGAAGCGAAGTTATTGGCCATGAAGATTTATGTATACTTTGAATGGATCGAAGGTTTGGTTGTGATGGTTGGAATGTTCGACTGAAGATTATAGACTCAACCAAATAATAGTTTATAAGAAATTAACACATATACAAGACCATTAATTATAAAAAAAAAAATTAAAATAAACAAAGCTGAAATCATTGCTGACACACCCTGACCGAAATTAAGGCGTGCTGGCCGTCACGTGAGGGTGACGTAGCCATGTGCATAGTGTGGAAGCAAAATATAATAATAAAAGTACGAATAAATAAAAACCAAACTACTAAACAATGTAATTAACGTACAAGTGCAAGTATAAGTGTGAAAAACAATATTTAGAGCAAAGAAAGCCTATTGCAGTCTAGAGGAACAAACACTAACTAAACACACCCATAGGTGGTCCTACACTAGTGATAATCTATCAGATATGCCGTGGATTCCTCGTAAGCCACCAAAAGAGCAAACCAAACTAGAACCTGGAAGGGCGTAAAACAGAAAGTGTGAGTGGGCAAAAACAAAGCTTTTCAAAATCATTTCATTATCAAAAGTTCTAACCCCTCGCCGTAAAACCTATATAGTTTCCCAGAAAATAGAATATACACAAATATCAAAAACATGTTCAGAAATATGCCATAGAATTTTCAAAACTTCATATCTTCTTCATTTCTCAACCAATTTCCATGAAATTGGTACCAAAATGAAGCTTACAACAAGTAGAACAAAACCTTACCACTTTGAAGCCCTTAAATTCAAGGAATCTCACCGGAGAAACCATGAAATTCTGGCCAAACCTGTAACTCGCCATTCCAGGCCTTCCCGACGTCCAATTTCTTCCAAAATGCTTCTTCGAGCTTCGTGAGAGTATTCTAAAGCTTCCTATGACCTTAAAAACTTCTAAAACCCCCACGATCACATGTGCATGAACAGTGCACAAAATCAGGGTTCCCTAGTTCTCAGGTTTTTGAGGGTTTCACGTCTAAAAACTGGTATAGATGAGTTTGTGATGACGAGATGAAGGTGATGGTACTAAACACGAGCTCGATCTGCACAGAAATGGGTTGGTTTGGTGTGGTCCTAGATGGTCCTAGATGCCTCCACATAAGATGTAAGTAATCCAGGTAATGTCAATCAATGCAAGTAACATGTCAGCCGGAGTCACCTAACGTGCCTGTATGGCTGAATCTAGAGCTCAAATCCTCAACTCACTAACTATACCTGGAAACGAGTCGGAACCACCTAAAGTGGTCTGTACAACAGGACTGGGTGTAAATAAATATGCTCAAGTGCTACGATCACGTGAAGACTGGGCGAATAATCGCAGGTCACTTACGAGTCGGAACCACCTATAGTGGTCTGTACAACAAGACTATGCACCCAACTTGGATCCAAGATGAGCGTGTGGTGCGGGAGGTGAACATCACATGAAGGATTGTGCCCTACTCTGGGCGGAAGCACTAACACCTGGGGTGCAGGTTATGAGCTCTCTATTCATCTCACATAACCACTAATTCACAATCATAAACCATAAACTTACCTGGCACTTACCTGTACGTCCGCAACACTAAACATACATATATGCAACTACTAATGCATAAATAAATAGGCAAACGCTATGCATGGCATTTAAAACATATAAACATTCCATTTTATTTTATAGGAAAAACCACAAGTATATAAGTATATACAGAAAACCAAAAGCCCACTCACTGATATATGGAAGGGTCGTAACCCCCTTGTCTCGAGTGACTGCGCTCGTCCTTAGGATAGGTCTGACCTATATGCGAAACAACTATAAAAACGTCAATGTAAAGCACATAACCAAAACTAGGTAATAACTTCTCATACAATGCTCAAATGGGGTGTGTGAATACACCAACGTGATCTACTCAACCTCACGAAGAACCCCATATTTTTAAAATAATTTTCCGAGGCTCCACGCGCCGCCACGTGCCAACGAGGGCACGGCCTTACGCGCCCCCACGTGCGGCCAAAACTGACATATTCCCTAACCACCGTTAGGGAATATTCCGTTAAACCATAATAGATTCCGTTAAAACTAACCTGACGTCGTTAAGAATATTCCGTTAACTTAACGAAATATTCCCTTGTCTTCTTCGGTGAGTCTCACCGGTTGCCGCCGTTAGCGCCGCCGTCTATAACTCGAATTCCCATCGAAAACTGAAAAATTTTCAAAACTTCATATCTTCTTCATTTCTCAACCAAATTCCATGAAATTGGTACCAAAATGGAGCTTCCAACGAGTAGAACAAAACCTTACCACTTTGAAGCCCTTAAATTCACGGAATCTCGCGGGAGAAACCACGAAATTCTGGCCAAACCTGCAACTCGCCACTCCAGGCCTTCCCGACGTCCAATTTCTTCCAAAATGCTTCTCCAAGCTTCGTGAGAGTATTCTAAAGCTTCCTATGTCCTTAAAAACTTCTAAAACCCCCATGATCACGTGTGCATGAACATTGCACAAAATCGGGGTTCCCTGGTTCTCAGGTTTTCGAGGGTTTCACGTCTTAAAACTAGTATAGATGAGTTCGTGATGACGAGATGAAGGTGATGGTACTAAACACGAGCTCGATCTGCACAGAAATGGGTTGGTTTGGTGTTGTCCGTACGACTTGTACGGACGTTGCAGAAAATCGAAAGAGGGAAGAGAGAGAGAGAAGGCACGAAAGTGTGGTATGGGTGTGTGGTCCTAGAAGAGTCAACAACCAAAAGAAACAACTAAACAACACCCCACAACACCAATTAACGTCCAAGGGTATTTTACTCTTTTCGCACCTACGGTACAAATAATTCAGGACGGGCTGTCACAATTGCAATAACTATAATTTGGTTTTGTCATTTATATATGATATTCCTTGATAATTTATTAGATAAATTATAACTTTGTTGTCGTGTCATAAAAATGAACTATAATATATTTATATTCTTTTGAATGCCTTGCAACGAAACTCACGAATGAGTTACAAACCGTGAAGGAAATAACAGAAGAAAGATTACTGCCTGAAGCCTATCCTGCTATACCCTTGAAATATAATGCAAATGAGGTGCCCTAATATACTTTTTTTAGACACATTTTCTCACGCAACCCTTTGCTATGTGAACGGGCACTTTCCTAGGAAATTTATGTAGTTTTCTATTATTGGATGCATTTGGTTATATAAATGTTTGAGATTTATTGTCTGAAAAAGAAATGGCAGTGGACCATAAATTGGCATGTCAATTAGAGTCTGATGCAACTAAACAAATCTATCTACATTACTTCTAAAAATTTGTAATTTTAATGATGGCTACAAAGTAAATTGCTCAAAATCATATATCAATTTTAATTTTGGGCCAACGTACTTGAGCAGAAAGACATTTACAAGGTTATTGTTAAATGAAAATTTTCTGTTTCCTATGCTTATTAGGGGAAAAAAAATATTATGTTTCATTCTGAGTTCATGTTTTTTCCCACAGTGTCTAGAAGTATGAATTTTCCTTTTTGTTGACCTTTTTAGTTGGTGCTCATAATTTGGATTTTTTTTTAATTAAAATTGGTTGCAGAGAGAGAGAAAGAGTTCGTTCAACGCTTAAATCAGACTCTTGAGATATTTGTGTCTCCAGAGTTCTCCAGCCAAACACAGACCCCTATTTGCCGTACTTTCATTGCACGCATATATTTTGGTATACTCACTAAGTATAAATTTAATTGTTTACAGAAACTTTTAGGGCCTGTTTGGTATCCTATTTGAAAATTTTTATCATTTCTCAAAACATTTCTTAAAAACAATTTTCTTTAAGACTCAAAAACTTGATTGGTTTTGCGATTTAAAATTTTTAGATTTTACGACTTAAACTAGACAAAAAAATCTAAAAAAAGGGAATCACAGGAGAGGATTAAAGAGAAGAAAGGAGAAAGGAAAGTAAGAGATGATTGAAGGAAAGAGAAGGAAAGGATATGATCAGACGAGATAGAAAGGAAGATGAGTGAGAGAAAGAATCGAAAGAATGAAGAGAATTGGAAGAGAGACAAAAAACGGTAAAAAAAAAAAAGGGGAAAGAGAGAGAGATAGATTTGGAGTGAGAAGAGAGGAGGGAAAGAAAAGAAATGAATTAGTTTAAGTTTAAAAACTCTAAAAACTCACTTTTTATGTTTTTAGAAAATATACTATATTTTTGAGTTAGTCTTTAGTTCAATTTTTGAAAATAGTCCTACCAAACAAGTTTTTAAGGCCTAAAACTTGAAAATTGTTTTTGAGTTTAAAAAGTGTACCAAACAGACCCTTAATTGTTCCATCCAAAATATATTCCTTTATTCTTGATGCCATGCTTCTTGCTCGACCTTTTCTCGCATCAGTTGTGTCACATAAAATCAAAATGAAATGAAATAGTTTCCCTACATGCTTAACGTTGTGAATGCCGGCGATGTTAGAAATTTAGTGATTGTTACTCTCTATAATATATATGTACTCGTGTTTTACAGATGTACAGTTCAAAAGATCTGGTTCTGCTTGGACGAGTGGTGTATAATTTCAAAAAAAAAAAAAAAACACTGTTTTGGTTGCTAGTGGTGGTTTATCTGTATTTGATTGGTAATTTATACATTTGATGATTCAATGATATTTTGACCTTCCATTTCTGTTGTTAGAAGATAACATCTCCATCTCAATTTTGCATGATCAAAATGTATGTTTAGATAAGACAACCATGCTTTACAGGTAGAGAGGAAGCCGCCGTTAGAAACAATGTTGAGTGAAATTTAAGTCTTCTTTTGACCAAAAAAAAAAATAAAAAAAACTTTGATTCAGATATCTATATTTGTTGTTTTATTCTATTGACAATTCGTTGTTTGATTGGTTTTGTTGCTTTCCTCCACTTTTTAACTCATATTCGTTAATCTACCTATTTTATTTGGGTGATAAGTTCACTCTTTTAATCTTATCTAAAGGAAGATATAGGGTGTGGTTTTGTTAATGGCAGTGAATGATTTGGATGAAACTATGCATCTTGGGGATTTTTTTGCTTGCAGTTGTTTAGGCCAACACTGAAGAAGTTTTGTGGAATGAGATTCTTATACCAAATTGTTTCTCCATTTATGGTAGGTAATAAACGTGGTCCAACCAGTAGCTGATAAAATGTCATTGTATATATGCTTTTGTCAATTTCTGCTACGATAATGAGGGAATCCGGAGAATCGAGGCCAGTCGATCTGAGATTTGTACTACTCTATCCCATTTTTTCTCTCTTTCTGTGAATTTCTTGAAATTGACGATGCACATTCTGTTTCTTGTTGTGTTTGGGAGCGGAGAAAGCTCTAGATTAGCTTTGATCGGTTGAATTTTTTCTTATTTAGTTCAGCACAGTCGGACTACATAATCCTACCATTGGGCTATTTCTAGGGATGTTTATGTTTACTTTTGTTAGTTTGTTGACAGTTTGGTATGTCTATCATATTGATGGAATTAAATTGTGAGTTAATTATGGTTTAGGTTGTTGAATTTTGAATTCGGAATTCCCTTTGGAAATTGTCACAAGCGATGTGTTTGCTGTGGCTACAGGAATCAAAAGCGAGTGAAAGGTAAAGCTTCTCTCCAAACTTTCATCGCCAGCAATTCCAACCAGAGCCAGGTATATATCTCTTCTTGCTTTATCTCTACGACGTTCTATCGCAATTTCTCTCAGACAGTAAGGGTTTTGGTTTGCTTTCTTGGATTAGATTTGTATATATTCCATTGCATTTCAGTTTTCTCTGATTTAATAGCATAATCTGGCTCTTGGTATTCTAACTTTGCTGTCTTTGCATCAAAATTGTATCTGGCTCTTGGTTTTCTTGATCTATTTTTTTTTCTTTCTATATTTAGATAAATTAAGGAAAATTTTTCTTTTAGTATATATATCATTTTCCTCCATTTGACGTGATTTTGGATTATTAGGACTCAGGCTTGCCTTCCGCGTTTTCATTGAAAAAAAGGCTTTTAGCTAAGTAATTTAATAATTTGGCTTTGATTATCAGCTATTAGAGAATGGGGGGCTTGATTTGTAATTATTTTGATGTGGCGAAAATTTTTAGATTTTACAGATTTTTCCAGTTCAGGATGATAAAAATTTAGGGCTTTGATTTGTTGATGTGATTTCCACGTACTCTGAATTCATATGGAAATGCAAGGATGTATTAGACTTATAGTGTTTTCAGGCATTCGCGTGTTTGCTTATTATAGATGATGTATTTCTGTAGTGTACTAATATTTGTTTTAAAAAAATTAATTAGTTTTTCCTCCCCGGTGTTTGCTAAGGCGCTTCTCGGGACGGCATTGGAACGTGCGGGTGATGAGAATTCAAGGGATGAGGAGGAAATGGCAAAGGAGGAGGACCAAAACGCGTTCTCTGTTAGGATAATTGGTGCCCTAAATGCTAGAAAGTCTGCACTCACCACTCATTAATTATATGGTTTGTTCCTTTGGTTTTTATGGTTTAAGGGTGTTTAATTTGATGGTGTTTTTGATAAATTGTTGAATATATTGCTAGTTTAGTTATTGATTGTATTGAGTGTGGTTTATGCTTTTGGTATTAAGTAGTTTTTTCATTTCCCTAAGCTCCTTTTCAGGTAGAGAAACGTGAGTTCTTCTAGGGTGTTTAAGTGAGTGTCAATCAGAGAGTACTTTGTTCGAATATCTGTCCGAACAAAAAATTTAAAATTTCTTTGGAATGAAATAAATGAAACAACTTTTGAGACTCCCACATTTGAGATGTGTATTGGTTCTAAAAGTGTAAGACCGAAAGTTACATTTTCATTCCCATTTACAGAAATACAACTTGCAGAATTAGTTAAATGTATCAAATGACTAGCATGTGAATTTGTGTATAGTTAAAAATAATCTTATCCTTAAGGATTATTGATTGGGTAGATTTGGTTGAGTATATTTAGGGTTATTGATTGGGCTAATTTGGTTGATTAGTTGATGGGATTTGGATGGGTTCGAGGGTTAGTTTCTAGGAATTTTCCATTGGTGTTCTTTTTCCTCTACACAGTTACCAAAATCTTAAGTCCTCATTTGATCCTCGAGTACGACCCAATCGTATTTGCTGTAATACAATCATATTCTTGAGGTTTGGATTTTTTACTCTTATGTTTTTGCCCAATCATATTTGCTCATGTTTTCACTGTTAGAAAATACATGCATTTTCTCTAAACTAAAATACACTTCTCAGATTGCTGTGATTATTGGATTGGATTTTCCTTATTTACCTTCATATAATGGTGGGTTTAACTTTTCAGGTGAAAGTTTTTACGCAACCTCATTACGTGCAAAATTTTGTTCAGTCAACATTTAATGCCCTGCCATCAGATCAAGTTAAAGGTATGAATCACTATCATACTATTTTCGTCACTTTTTGTTCCCTTGCTGAACACAATGGAGTGAATTGTCTTCATTTACATTCTGGCATTTGAACTTACATATATTCTTACCTAACATTTGTAAGCTTTTGATTAGTCATGAAATATGATACATTTTCTCTGTGTCTACAAACTTATGACATACAATCAGTTTCTTTTTGGTTGGGTAAAAAAGATATTGATTGTGCTGTTATAGCTCCTTTTTATAGTTGGGTTGAAAATCATGTGAATAGAATTTTTTTTTTGGTTGGTCTGATCTGTAATAGATGAGATTGCTTTGTTTGAATCAAAATTTGATCCTTTTTTGTGTGAAATTATAATGGAATCGCAAATTTGTCATGTATATCTTAGATTCTTTGTTGCATATTCACCTTCTCACAACTTTTACAGTGTCTCTTGATTGGATGGATTTTTATAATTTCCATGATCAACAAATGCATGAAATAAGGAGGAATCTACTGCTCTTATGAAGCTTCTTTGGCATGGTAAGTTGAAGTTGCAAATCATTTTTTTTGTTCACGGAATTCATTATCTTGCAATATTGGCAATTAGCAATGTCTGACAATTGGTAAAGTGCATTCATTTTTCTACTTAATTTATCTTGAGAATATTTGCATCTTAATACTTATTTTATATATGTTAATTTGCCCCATTTTCCATAGAATTTTATGCAATGTGAATGTAGGTTATTCTCAATCCTCAGATAGTGATTATTTAACGAGTTCTCCAAACTTGGCTACTCAGCTTTTCAAATACAAAGTTGCGGATGAGAGAGGAACCAGATGAGCTAGAATCGGATTGGTATGATTCTAAATTATTCTTTATCATTTATAACTTGCAGAATTAGTTAAATGTATCAAATGACTAGCATGTGAATTTGTGTCTAGTTAAAAATAATCTTATCCTGAAGGATTATTGATTGGGCAAATTTGGTTGAGTAAATTTAGGGTTATTGATTGGGCTAATTTTGTTGATTTGTTGATCTAATTTGGATGGGTTTGAGGGTTAGTTTCTAGGAATGTTCCATTGGTGTTCTTTTTCTTCTACACAGTTACCAAAATCTCGAGTCCCCATTTGATCCTCGAGACGACCCAATCATATTTGCTGTAATACAATCATATTCCTGAGGTTTGGATTTTTTACTCTCATGTTTCTGCCCAATCATATTTGCTCATGTTTTCACTATTAGAAAATACATGCATATTCTCTAAACTAAAATACACTTCTCAAACTTCTGTTTCTTATGGAAATAGGCGTCCTACATGTTTTTTGCTTTGCATGTTTGTGCTTGAAAACTTAGATGCTAGAATAAGAACGAAACAATTTTTATGTTTTTCTATCAACTGCTAAAACATGTGCCTAACCTATAGGATATATATTTTGCCACCTTGACTGGAGGGGCAAGATTTATGTGAACTACATGTTGCTTTTGTTTCTTCTGTTTATTAGGGAAACAAAACGTTCAGTTTCGTCATGTTAATTGTACAATGTCAGTTCATGTCATCTAAGTTGAATGTATATAAAAACAAAGCTGCATATCTTACTGACCCCATTCACTCGTACATCCCTTTGTTCATTCATGATTGTGTTGAATTTATTCAGGTAAAATGTGTCTTATTCATGCAGTTAAGGTGATACATTCAAGTTCCGCATCAGCGCTCGGACATATTTTCTAGTTTATTCTGAAATGGTTGCCAACTTTGCAATATATGAATAAAAAATGTAGAGTCCACATTTGTGCTGACATGGTTCCTCGTTCAGCGTCGCCGTCAATCACTATTTTGGCGATTCTTTTGCGACCTCATTGGTTGCGAACTGCACAAAGGTCCAGCATTGGAACATTGAGGCTTGGGGGTTGTCCACATACACCTCGTCGAACGAAATCGAGGTGTCGGAGTTGAACCGGGTGGAGCCCCACCGCCAAATATTCCTCTCGCCCTACTGAGTCATGTTGAGATTGAACTCGAGAGTGACGGAATGAACCGAGCTATAAAGGAGTTGTGAGATCGTTGATAGACTTGTTGGAGTCGAATCGAGGAGAAGGCAGCGACAGAAGAAGCTTCCCAAACCAAACCAAGAATCAAATTCTCAATTGAAGACAAGCACATAGGAGATGAGATGGAGTCGAGGAAGAGATGGGGTTATTGGGACAAGCTTTGCCCAGATCCTCTTTTCAATTTTTTTAGTTTTTAATTATAATTTAAATTGATTTTTTATTAAATAATCCTTTTTTATGATTTTTATTCACATTATGCAAAGTTGATAGCCTACATCTGTCACGTCATCACTTAACGGTTAACTTAATAGATTTCTTAACAGATGTATGAAACTGAAAAAGAAATATAACTAAATGTATAAAATTGAAATGTTTTAAAGATATTTCATGAGGTTGCAATTGACTCCATACCTGAGAGGGTAAAAGGTAACTTTCCCTATATAAATCTTACATGAAAAAGTTATACATGGTTAAAAAAAAATTGGAAAAAGTTACAAATACTAGTATAGAATAAAATCTGGGAACATCAATTAAGGAACAAGAGAAGAGAATGTACCCAATGAAATTATAAAATAAAAAAAATAAAAACCTAGACTCTTCCCATCATCTTCTGTTACGCCCCACCCCATTCCTCCATTTCCCACGGAATTGGATCCCATACGGATCCAAATGTGGGGATCCTAGGGATCCTCACATCTTAGACATTCATCGTGTATCGTGTGGTCAGAAATCATTTGACTTTTTTATTTAAAATTAAAAACAAATAGTACTTGACGAAAATTAACTATACAATATACGATGAACGGTTAGGATGTGTGGATAGGATCCCCACATAGTGGATCCCAAGAGGATCCTCTACCTTTTTCCACCATCTCATCATGTGTTTTTTTTTTTTCTTTATGAGATAGAATTTGTGATTTTGATTGTTTTTGTTGGTGTTTGATTTGGTATTTTGATTAATTTGTTGTGAATTTTAATGGGTTTGGATTTGATTTGACTCCGTTGCGTATTAGGTTCGCCGTGTTCTTATTGCACTTGGCCACCATCCCCATTACCGGAAATGGCATCAACCCAACTACAAGTCTTGGGGCTGCCATCATCTCCTGAAAGCATTCTCGTCGACATCGAAGAAGTTCTCAAGATCTTCATAGTTGCCTGGTTCTGGATGATGTCGCGCGGCGGCTCTGTGGTTGGTGGGGTCCTCGAGGAAGCTGAAATCTTCGTCGTTGTCGTCGTAGGTTGGAAGCGAGTTGCCATTGGACCCCATTCCAAAATTAATTAGTTAGTTTCATATTGTTAGGAAACCTTAATATTACGAAATTATGATAAAAAAGGAATGCTGGTTTTGCCAAATTGTATACGACAATGGTTTCCTAACCAGTATGATTTCGTACTAGTTGCGGTTTGGTATCCTTCAAGGATATTAATTAACATTTATAAATAGGCTTAGTCTTCCATCCACAAACCCCCGACCCAAATACAAAAGAACATCAAACGTAGCCGAAACGTACGTCATGGCATGCCTCCACTTACCTGACCTCGTTAAGCACAATATCATCCAAGTATATAGGTATATATGGAAAACCACAAGTATATAGGTATATACGGAAAACCACAATAACATCAAACGTAGCCGAAACGTTCTGGGAAAAACCACAAGTATATAGGTATATACGGAAAACCAAAAGCCCACTCACTGATATATGGAAGGGTCGTAACCCCCTTGTCTCGAGTGACTGGGCTCGTCCTTAGGATAGGTCTCACCTATATGCGAAACAACTATAAAAACGTCAATGTAAAGCACATAACCAAAACTAGGCAATAACTTCTCACACAATGCTCAAATGGGGTGTGTGAATACACCAATGTGATCTACTCAACCTCACGAACAACCTAATATTTTTAAAATAATTTTCCGAGGCTCCACGTGCCGCCACGTGCCGGCAAGGGCACAGCCTTACGCGCCTCCACGCGCGGCCAAAACTGGCATATTCCCTAACCGCCGTTAGGGAATATTCTGTTAAACCATAACAGATTCCGTTAAAACTAACCTGACGCTGTTAAGAATATTCCGTTAACTGAACGGAATATTCCCTTGTCTTCTTCAGTGAGTCTCGCCGGTTGCCGCCGTTAGCGCCGCCGTCTGTAACTCGAATTATCACCGAAAACTAGAAAATTTTCAAAACTTCATATCTTCTTCATTTCTCAACCAAATTCCATGAAATTGGTACCAAAATGAAGCTTACAACGAGTAGAACAAAACCTTACCACTTTGAAGCCCTTAAATTCACAGAATCTCGCGGGAGAATTCATGAAATTCTAGCCAAACCTGCAACTCGCCACTCCAGGCCTTCCCGACATCCAATTTCTTCCAAAATGCTTCTCCGAGCTTCGTGAGAGTATTCTAAAGCTTCCTATGTCCTAAAAAACTTCTAAAACCCCCCATGATCACGTGTGCATGAACATTGCACAAAATCTAGGTTCCCTGGTTCTCAGGTTTTCGAGGGTTTCACGTCTAAAAACTAGTATAGATGAGTTCGTGATGACGAGATGAAGGTGATGGTACTAAACATGAGCTCGATCTGCACAGAAATGGGTTGGTTTGGTGTTGTCCGTACGACTTGTACGGACGTTGCAGAAAATCGAAAGAGGGAAGAGAGAGAGAGAAGGCACGAAAGTGTGGTATGGGTGTGTGGTCCTAGAAGAGTCAACAACCAAAAGAAACAACTAAACAACACCCCACAACACCAATTAACGTCCAAGGGCATTTTAGTCTTTTCGCACCTACGGTACAAATAATTCGGGACGGGCTGTCACAATTGCAATAACTATAATTTGGTTTTGTCATTTATATAAGATATTCCTTGATAATTTATCAGATAAATTATAACTTTGTTGTCGTGTCATAAAAATGAACTATAATATATTTATGTTCTTTTGAATGCCTTGCAACGAAACTCACGAATGAGTTACAAACCGTGAAGGAAATAGCAGAAGAAAGATTACTGCCTGAAGCCTATCCTGCTATACCCTTGAAATATAATGCAAATGAGGTACCCTAATATACTTTTTTTAGATACATTTTCTCACGCAACCCTTTGCTATGTGAACGTGCACTTTCCTAGGAAATTTATGTAGTTTTCTATTATTGGATGCATTTGGTTATATAAATGTTTGAGATTTATTGTCTGAAAAAGAAATGGCAGTGGACCATAAATTGGCATGTCAATTAGAGTCTGATGCAACTAAACAAATATATCTACATTACTTCTAAAAATTTGTAATTTTAATGATGGCTACAAAGTAAATTGTTCAAAATCATATATCACTTTTAATTTTGGGCCAACGTACTTGAGTAGAAAGACATTTTCAAGGTTATTGTTAAATGAAAATTTTCTATTTCTTATGCTTATTAGGGAAAAAAAAATTATGTTTCATTCTAAGTTCATGTTTTTTCCCACTATGTCTAGAAGTATGAATTTTCCTTTTTGTTGACCTTTTTAGTCGGTGCTCATAATTTGGATTTTTTTTAATTAAAATTGGTTGCAGAGAGAGAGAAAGAGTTCGTTCAATGCTTAAATCAGACTCTTGAGATTTTTGTGTCTCCAGAGTTCTCCAGCCAAACACAGACCCCTATTTGCCGTACTTTCATTGCATGCATATATTTTGGTATACTCACTAAGTATAAATTTAATTCTTTACAAAAACTTTTAGGGCCTGTTTGGTATCCTATTTGAAAATTTTTATCATTTCTCAAAACAATTTGTTAAGAACATTTCTTAAAAACAATTTTTTTTAAAACTCAAAAACTTGATTGGTTTTGCGATTTAAAATTTTTAAATTTTACGACTTAAACTAGACAAAGAGATCTAAAAAAAGGGAATCGCAGGAGAGGGATAAAGAGAAGAAAGGAGGAAAGATAGTAAGAGATGATTGAAGGAAAGAGAAGGAAAGGATATGATCGGATGAGATAGAGAGGAAGAGGAGTGAGAGAAAAAATCGAAAGAATGAAGAGAATTGGAAGAGAGACAAAAAAACGGTAAAAAAAAAAAAAGGGAAAGAGAAAGAAGAAAAGAGAGAGAGATAGATTTGGAGTGAGAAGAGAGGAGGGAGAGAAAAGAAATGAGTTAGTTTAAGTTTAAAAACTCTAAAAACTCACTTTTTATGTTTTTAGAAAATATACTATATTTTTTAGTTAGTCTTTAGTTCAGTTTTTGAAAATAGTCCTACCAAATACATTTTTAAGGGCTAAAACTTGAAAATTGTTTTTGAGTTTAAAAAGTTTGATTCAAGTAGAGTACCAAACAGACCCTTAATTGTTCCATCCAAAATATATTCCTTTATTCTTGATGCCATGCTTCTTGCTCGACCTTTTCTCGCATCAGTTGTGTCACCTAAAATTAAAATGAAATGAAATAGTTTCCCTACATGCTTAATGTTGTGAATGCCGGCGATGTTAGAAATTTAGTGATTGTTACTCTCTATAATATATATGTACTCATGTGTTTTACAGAGATGCAGTTCAAAAGAACTAGTTCTGCTTGGATGAGTGGTGTATAATTTCAAAAAAAAAAAGAAAAAAAAAAAACTGTTTTGGTTGGTGGTGGTGGTTTATCTGTATTTGATTGGTAATTTATACATTTGATGATTCAATGATATTTTGACCTTCCATTTCTGTTGTTAGAAGATAACGCCTCCATCTCAATTTTGCATGATCAAAATGTATGTTTAGATAAGACAACCATGCTTTACAGGTAGAGAGGAAGCCGCCGTTAGAAACAATGTTGAGTGAAATTTAAGTCTATTTTTGACAAAAAAATAAAAAATAAAAAAAATAAAAAATAAACAAAAAAAAAACCCTTGATTCAGATATCTATATTTGTTGTTTTATTCTATTGACAATTCATTGTTTGATTGGTTTTGTTGCTTTCCTCCACTTTTTAACTCATATTCGTTAATCTACCTATTTTATTTGGGTGATAAGTTCACTCTTTTAATCTTACCTAAAGGAAGATATAGGGTGTGGTTTTGTTAATGGCAGTGGATGATTTGGATGAAACTATGCATCTTGGGGATTTTTTTGCTTGCAGTTGTTTAGGCCAACACTGAAGAAGTTTTGTGGAATGAGATTCTTATACCAAATTGTTTCTCCATTTATGGTAGGTAAAAAACGTGGTCCAACCAGTAGCTGATAAAATGTCATTGTATATATGCTTTTGTCGATTTCTGCTACGATAACGAGGGAATCCAGAGGATCGAGGCCAGTCGATCTGAGATTTGTACTACTCTATCCCTTTTTTTCTCTCTTTCTGTGAATTTCTTGAAATTGACGACGCACATTCTGATTCTTGTTGTGTTTAGGAGCGGAGAAAGCTCTAGATTAGCTTTGATCGGTTGAATTTTTTCTTATTTAGTGCAGCACAGTCGAACTACATAATCCTAC
The DNA here is from genome assembly GCF_963583255.1 of Pyrus communis. NCBI lineage: Eukaryota > Viridiplantae > Streptophyta > Magnoliopsida > Rosales > Rosaceae > Pyrus > Pyrus communis. The sequence goes on from NC_084811.1 coordinate 27,279,085, forward strand.
CATTGGGCTATTTCTAGGGACGTTTATGTTTACTTTTGTTAGTTTGTTGACAGTTTGGTATGTCTATCATATTGATGGAATTAAATTGTGAGTTAATTATGGTTTAGGTTGTTGAATTTTGAAATCGGAATTCCCTTTGGAAACTTTCACAAGCGATGTGTCTGCTGTGGCTATAGGAATCAAAAGCGAGTGAAAGGTAAAGCTTCTCTCCAAACTTTCATCGCCAGCAATTCCAACCAGAGCCAGGTATATCTCTCTTCTTGCTTTATCTCTACGATGTTCTATCCCAATTTCCCTCAGACAGTAAGGGTTTTGGTTTGCTTTCTTGGATTAGATTTGTATATATGTCATTGCATTTCAGTTTTCTTTGAGTTAATAGCATAATCTGGCTCTTAGTATTCTAACTTTGCTGCCTTTGCATCAAAATTGTATCTGGCTCTTGGTTTTCTTGATCTATTTTTTTTTTTCAATAATTAGATAAACTAAGGAAAAATTTTCTATTAGTATATGAGTATTCGATTATGATATATCATTTTCCTCCATTTGACGTGATTTTGGATTATTAGGACTCAGGCTTGCCTTCCGCGTTTTCATTGAAAAAAAGGCTTTTAGCTGAGTAATTTACTAATTTGGCTTTGATTATCAGCTGTTAGAGAATGAGGGGCTTGATTTGTAATTATTTTGATGCGGCGAAAAATTTTAGATTTTACAAATTTTTCCAGTTCAGGATGATAAAAATTTAGGGCTTTGATTTGTTGATGTGATTTCCACGTACTCTAAATTCATATGGAAATGCAAGGATGTATTAGACTTATAGTGTTTTCAGGCATTCGCGTGTTTGCTTATTATAGATGATGTATTTCTGTAGTGCACTAATATTTGTTTTAAAAAAATTAATTAGTTTTTCCTCCCCGGTGTTTGCTAAGGCGCTTCTCGAGACGGCGTTGGAACGTGCAGGTGATGAGGATTCAAGGGATGAGGAGGAAATGGCAAAGGATGAGGACCAAAACGCGTTCTCTGTTAGGATAATTGGTGCCCTAAATGCTAGAAAGTCTGCACTCACCACTCATTAATTATATGGTTTGTTCCTTTGGTTTTTATGGTTTAAGGGTGTTTAATTTGATGGTGTTTTTGATAAATTGTTGAATATATTGTTAGTTTAGTTATTGATTGTATTGAGTGTTGTTTATGCTTTTGGTTTTAAGTAGTTTTTTCATATCCCTAAGCTCCTTTTCAGTAGAGAAACGTGAGTTCTTCTAAGGTGTTTAAGTGAGTGTCAATCAGAGAGTACTTTGTTCAAATATCTGTCCTAACAAAAAATTTCTTTGGAATGAAACAAATGAAACAACTTTTGAGACTCCCACATTTGAGATGTGTATTGGTTCTAAAAGTATAAGACCGAAAGTTACATTTTCATTCCCATTTACAGAAATACAACTTGCAGAATTAGTTAAATGTATCAAATGACTAGCATGTGAATTTGTGTATAGTTAAAAATATTCTTGTCCTTAAGGATTATTGATTGGGCAGATTTGGTTCAGTAAATTTAGGGTTATTGAGTGGGCTAATTTGGTTGATTAGTTGATGGGATTTGGATGGGTTCGAGGGTTAGTTTCTAGGAATGTTCCATTGGTGTTCTTTTTCTTCTACACAGTTACCAAAATCTCAAGTCCTCATTTGATCCTCGAGTACGACCCAATCGTATTTGCTGTAATACAATCATATTCTTGAGGTTTGGATTTTTTACTCTTATGTTTCTGTCCATTATATGTTTCTACCCAATCATATTTGCTCATGTTTTCACTGTTAGAAAATACATGCATTTTCTCTAAACTAAAATACACTTCTTAGATTGCTGTGATTATTGGATTAGATTTTCCTTATTTACATTCATATAATGGTGGGTTTAACTTTTCAGGTGAAAGTTTTTACACAACCTCATTACGTGCAAAATTTTGTTCAGTCAACATTCAACGCCCTGCCATCAGATCAAGTTAAAGGTACGAATCACTATCATACTATTTTCGTCACTTTTTATTCCCCTGCTGAACACAATGGAGTGAATTGTCTTCATTTGCATTCTGGCGTTTGAACTTACGTATATTCTTACTTGACATTTGTAAGCTTTTGATTAGTCATGAAATATGATAAATTTTCTCTGTGTTTACAAACTTATGACATACAATCAGTTTCTTTTTGGTTGGGTAGAAAAGATATTGATTGTGCTGTTATAGCTCCTTTTTATTGTTGGGTTGAAAATCATGTTAACAGAATTTTTTGTTTTTTGGTTGGTCCGATCTGTAACAGATGAGATTGCTTTGTTTGAATCAAAATTTGATCTTTTTTTTGTGTTAAATTAAAATGGAATCGCAAATTTGTCAAGTATATCTTAGATTCTTTGTTGCATATTCACCTTCTCACAACTTTTACAGTGTCTCTTGATTGGATGGATTTTTATAATTTCCCTGATCAACAAATGCATGAAATAAGGAGGAATCTACTGCTCTTATGAAGCTTCTTTGGCATGGTAAGTTGAAGTTGCAAATCATTTTTTTTGTTCACGGAATTCATTATCTTGCAATATTGGCAATTAGCAGTGTCTGACAATTGGTAAAGTGCATTCATTTTTCTACTTAATTTATCTTGAGAATATTTGCATCTTAATACTTATTTTAAATATGTTAATTTGCCCCATTTTCCATAGAATTTTGTGCAATGTGAATGTAGGTTATTCTCAATCCTCAGATAGTGATTATATAACGACTTCTCCAAACTTGGCTACTCAGCTTTTCAAATACAAAGTTGCGGATGAGAGAGGAGCCATATGAGCTAGAATCGGATTGGTATGATTCTAAATTATTCTTAATCATTTATAACTTGCAGAATTAGTTAAATGTATCAAATGACTAGCATGTGAATTTGTGTCTAGTTAAAAATAATCTTATCCTGAAGGATTATTGATTGGGCAAATTTGGTTGAGTAAATTTAGGATTATTGATTGGGCTAATTTTGTTGATTTGTTGATCTAATTTGGATGGGTTTGAGGGTTAGTTTCTAGGAATGTTCCATTGGTGTTCTTTTTCTTCTACACAGTTACCAAAATCTCGAGTCCCCATTTGATCCTCGAGACGACCCAATCATATTTGCTGTAATACAATCATATTCCTGAGGTTTTGATTTTTTACTCTCATGTTTCTGCCCAATCATATTTGCTCATGTTTTCACTATTAGAAAATACATGCATATTCCCTAAACTAAAATACACTTCTCAGACTTCTGTTTCTTATGGAAATAGGCGTCCTACATGTTTTTTTGCTTTGCATGTTTGTGCTTGAAAACTTAGATGCTAGAATAAGAACGAAACAATTTTTATGTTTTGCTGTCAACTGCTAAAACATGTGCCTAACCTATAGGATATATATTTTGCCACCTTGACTGCAGGGGCAAGATTTGTGTGAACTGCATGTTGCTTCTGTTTCTTCTGTTTATTAGGGAAACAAAACGTTCAGTTTCGTCATGTTAATTGTACAACGTCTTTTCATGTCATCTAAGTTGAATGTATATAAAAACAAAGCTGCATATCTTACTGACCCCATTCACTCCTATATGCCTTTGTTCATTCATGATTGTGTTGAATTTATTCAGGTAAAATGTGTCTTATTCATGCAGTTAAGGTGATACATTCAAGTTCCGCATCAGCGCTCGGACATATTTTCTAGTTTATTCTGAAATGGTTGCCAACTTTGCAATATATGAATAAAAAAATGTAGAGTCGACATTTATGCTGACATGGTTCCTCGTTCAGCGTCGCCGTCAATCACTATTTTGCCAAGTCTTTTGCGACCTCATTTGCTGCAAACTGCACAAAGGTCCAGCACTGGAACATTAAGGCTTGGGGGTTGTCCACATACACCTCGTCGAACGGAATCGAGGTGTCGGGGTTGAACCGGGTGGAGCCCCACCGCCAAATATTCCTCTCGCCCTACAAAGTCATGTTGAGATTGAACTCGAGAGTGACGGAATGAACCGAGCTATGAAGGAGTTGTGAGATCGTTGATAGACTTGTTGGAGTCGAATCGAGGAGAAGGCATCGGCAGAAGAAGCTTCCCAAACCAAACCAAGAATCAAATTCTCGATTGAAGACAAGCACATAGGAGATGAGATGGAGTTGAGGAAGAGATGGGGTTATTGGGACAAGCTTTGCCCAGATCCTCCTTTCAATTTTTTTAGTTTTTAATTATAATTTAAATTGATTTTTTATTAAATAATCCTTTTTTATGATTTTTATTCACATGATGCAAAGTTGACAGCCTATATCTGCCACGTCATCACTTAACGGTTAACTTAATAGATTTCTTAACAGATGTATGAAACTGAAAAAGAAATATAACTAAATATATAAAATTGAAATGTTTTAAAGATATTTCATGAGGTTGCAATTGACTCCATACCTGAGAGGGTAAAAGGTAACTTTCCCTATATAAATCTTACATGAAAAAGTTATACATGGTTAAAAAAAAATTGGAAAAAGTTACAAATACTAGTATAGAATAAAATCTGGGAACATCGATTAAGGAACAAGAGAAGAGAATGTACCCAATGAAATTATAAAATAAAAAAATAAAAACCTAGACTCTTCCCATCATCTTCTGTTACGCCCCACCCCATTCCTCCATTTCCCACGGAATTGGATCCCATACGGATCCAAATGTGGGGATCCTAGGGATCCTCACATCTTAGACATTCATCGTGTATCGTACGGTCAGAAATCATTTGACTTTTTTATTTAAAATTAAAAACAAATAGTACCTGACGAAAATTAACCATACAATATACGATGAACGGTTATGATGTGTGGATAGGATCCCACATAGTGGATCCCAAGAGGATCCTCTACCCTTTTCCACCATCTCATCATGTGTTTTTTTTTCTTTTTTTCTTTATGAGATAGAACTTGTGATTTTGATTGTTTTTTTGGTGTTTGATTTGGTATTTTGATTAATTTGTGGTGAATTTTAATGGGTTTGGATTTTATTTGACTCCGTTGCGTATTAGGTTCGCCGTGTTCTTATTGCACTTGGCCACCATCCCCATCACCGGAAATGGCATCAACCCAACTACAAGTCTTGGGGCTGCCATCATCTCCTGAAAGCATTCTCGTCGACATCGAAGAAGTTCTCAAGATCTTCATAGTTGTCTGGATCTGGATGATGTGGCGCGGCGGCTCTGTGGTTGGTGGGGTCCTCGAGGAAGCTGAAATCTTCGTCGTTGTCGTCGTAGGTTGGAAGCGAGTTGCCATTGGACCCCATTCCAAAATTAATTAGTTAGTTTCATATTGTTAGGAAACCTTAACATTACGAAATTATGATAAAAAAGGAATGCTGGTTTTGCCAAATTGTATACGACAATGGTTTCCTAACCAGTATGATTTCGTACTAGTTGCGGTTTGGTATCCTTCAAGGATATTAATTAACATTTATAAATAGGCTTAGTCTTCCATCCACAAACCCTCGACCCAAATACAAAAGAACATCAAACGTAGCCGAAACGTACGTCATGGCATGCCTCCACTTACCTGACCTCGTTAAGCACAATATCATCCAAATTCTTCCCACCAAAGCTGCCGTCCGTATGAGTTTTCTTTCCAAGCAATGGGAAGGTGTATGGTGTTCGAGCTCCGTCTTGGATTTCGACGAGGGTGACTATGAGGAAAGCATTGATTGTCGAGACAACCAAGGTGATAAACATAGGAAGTTCATCAACATCTTGATAAGATATTTGAAATCTTGTGGGAATGATAAGCAAAAGAAGCTGAAGTTACTTAAACTGAGGCTTCATATGAAGGGTTACTTGTTTAGAGAGGACCCTAGCATCGTTGATAAGTTATTAACTTGTTCGTTAGATAGAAACGTCAAAGAGTTAGTTATAAGCCTCCGGCTTGATAGATTATTTCAGAAGGATTGGCATGAGAATGAAAACTACTACTGCTTATCTAGAACCACCTTTCTTGATGCAACATCTATAACTACTCTCAATTTGGCTTATGTGAGGATAAAGGACATACGCAGTGCCAACAGTGGACGTCCTATAGATCATATAAGACGGCTTCTTCCCTCCTTGAAAACAATGTCCCTCAACAATGTTCGCTTTGATAGGCACGCCCTCCGTTCCTTAATTTGTGAGTGCCCTTGTATTCAATACTTGTCATTAACTTCATGTTCTTTTGAAGATGATCAAGGAGACGCACTCTCCATGTTTTATATTTCAAGTTACAGTCTCAAGTTCTTGGAAGTCAAGTATTGCAAGGCTCAAGATATTCAAGTTGACCACACGGTAGATCTTGAATCTTTTACGTTTGTTTCATCAAAGTTTCTTCCCGTTGAGGGGATAATGTTGACCAATTCCCATAACTTGAAACATATCAACATTCATGCTCATCACCTGAAAAACTTACGCTTAATTGAATCTCATCGTAGTTTGGAGGCCACCATCAATACTCCTAATCTGAATTCTTTATATTTCATTGGTTACTTAACGGCCAAGATTTCTTTGAAAGCTCCAAATTTATGGGAGGCCACCATCTTACTGTTGGACTTCTGGGACATACAATTTCCGACTGCCTTCATCGGGCCATGGAAACATTTACCCGTACTGGCAGGTTTTCTTAAAGAATTTGGTCGCTCCAAGAATCTGGACCTCATTGTTGCTGATTTGAAGAACGTCATCTTTCCAACGGAATTCAGAAATACCTGCTCTTCAGCAATATTGCCTGGTCTCAACAACAGTCTTGTGCTCAAGATGTCAAATTATCTTGAAACGGATTCAGATACTTGTGATTTGGAGGACTCTTTGACTTGGATAGCACCTTCTGCAAGGAATATTTCTGTTGAAAAAATCATTGGAATGCTACTTTTTGAATTTTGAACTAAACATGAGCTGTGCCACCCAGGTCCAGATTATTCCAAATTTAAAGCTGTGTAGCTTCACCAATTGTACTTTATATACCATACATATGCATCTTAACCCTTTCGTTAATTGCCTTCGTACTTGGGAAAGGACCAACGCATGTAAGATACTAGGAAAATTAAGATTGTTAGACATAAACTGGAAATTGTTCTAATGGCGAGACATAAACTGGAAAATTAAGATTGTTAATCATATTAAAACCCATATCCGACAACAAAAAGAAAAAAAATGATGTGCCCATAATTCTTAATGTCGAAAGCGATTAAAGGTAGTATGGGCTCAATAGCTTATGCTTGCTTAGGCTTTTCTGATTGAATTGAGAGATTGAAGATTTATAGATGGGGAAAGTGTCTCCAAAAGAGAGGAATTTGAAGAACCCGAAACAGAAGAAGCGACGGGGTTCTGGTTGAATGGAAGTTCTCAAATGCCTTAGCAGTCAGAGTCATTGCCTCGGTTGCATGGATAGTGTATGAAGTATTGTTTTATTGGTCAGTATACAAATGTGTGAAAATTGGTATTCATTTAATGGGTCAATTCATCTTTAATATGGATCTGAATATCTTAAATCTTATATGCTTGGGTATTGCGTTGTTGAACTCTGGAAAACGATTATGCTTTACTACAACATTTTCTCAAGGGAAAAAGTTCTGTACTTTTTTTTGTTTTCTTGGCCTCCATATGAGGAATATTTCATTTTCTTTATTTGTGTTTGAAGCGATGTAATTCAAGTTCTGTTTATTGTGATTTTAAATTAAATGCCTTACTTTGTTTAAAAAAAATTTTTGTGCCCTTGATATGGGTATATTAGTGGGACAGCCCTCTCCAGTGACTCCAAGGCCATCAGAGCAGCTTGCCGGAACTGAGGGCTTGCCGAGCTTCCGTTCTCCCAAGAAGGTAATTATTTATCGATTAAATTTATTTTCCGATATTGTTGGGTCTTGGTAAGGGTATATTAGTGGGATGTTAATTGTCTTGTTGTAATTCATTTATTGTCGGGACAGCCCTCTCCGGTGACTCCAAGGCCATCAGAGCAGCTAGCCGGAACTGAGGGCTTGCCGAGCTTCCGTTCTCCCAAAAAGGTAATTATCTAATTATTTGTCAATTAAATTTATTTTAATTTATGTAATTATTGTTTCTGCAAATTGGGCAATTTGTGATATTTTTTCTAAGTTAATCTCTGTTATTAAAATGCACAGAGAAATCCAGATGCAGCTCGTATTCTGTATATAACGTTTTCGTTGTGGGGTCCCGACGTATCACCCACAGAAATTTCCCAATATTTTGAAAGGTGTGGAAGCAATACTCATATTCTAATTTAACGTAGCACTATAATTTGATTGGGTGGGGTTCGGGGATAGTTAACTTGTTTTCTTGGTTTATTTCAGCATCATGGGTGCACATACAATCGAACATATCTGCTTATCCAGTACTCTCGACAGTGAGGGGGCGAAAACAACAGATGCCTTTGTCAAATTCAAGAACTCTAACAGTGTTGAGATCTTGATGGGTGAAGCAGAAGTCATCGAGATGAAGATCTTTGAAAAAACAACTCACGCCAAGAGGCACAGAGGTTAGGCGGTTTGTAATTCTCTGAGTTGTTTCCAAAACCATGAGAATATGAATCAATTCGCTGAAAGTGTAATAGAAGTCGACAATCTTGTGTTGCTAGACAGTTTTTGCATGAGAATAATTGATGGATCTTTGAAAAAACAGCTCACACCAAGAGGCACAGAGGTTAGGTGGTTTGTAATTCTCTGAGTTGTTTCCAAAACGATGAGAATATGAATCAGTTCACTGAAAGTGTAATAGAAGTATGTTGACAATCTTGTGTAGCCTTACGGTAAATTCTTGAATGAGAATAATTGATTGTTTTTTACTTAATTGATTGCTGCATAACTTTATATATTAGTACATAATTGTTCAACTTTAGTAAATGTTTTCAATAGGTTCTTCCAAGTGTTGGCGGGGGACGCAGGCTTCGACAAAACAACAAAAAAAATTACATAATATATGAAAGAGCCAGATCAAAATCCTAAGCTTATGTAATTTTTTTGTTGTTTTGTCGAAGCCTGCGTCCCCCGCCAACACTTGGAAGAACCTATTGGAAACATTTACTAAAGTTGAACAATTATGTACTAATATATAAAGTTATGCAGCAATCAATTAAGTAAAAAACAATCAATTATTCTCATTCAAGAATTTACCGTAAGGCTACACAAGATTGTCAACATACTTCTATTACACTTTCAGTGAACTGATTCATATTCTCATGGTTTTGGAAACAACTCAGAGAATTACAAACCACCTAACCTCTGTGCCTCTTGGTGTGAGCTGTTTTTTCAAAGATCCATCAATTATTCTCATGCAAAAACTGTCTAGCAACACAAGATTGTCGACTTCTATTACACTTTCAGCGAATTGATTCATATTCTCATGGCTTTGGAAACAACTCAGAGAATTACAAACCGCCTAACCTCTGTGCCTCTTGGCGTGAGTTGTTTTTTCAAAGATCTTCATCTCGATGACTTCTGCTTCACCCATCAAGATCTCAACACTGTTAGAGTTCTTAAATTTGACAAAGGCATCTGTTGTTTTCGCCCCCTCACTGTCGAGAGTACTGGATAAGCAGATATGTTCAATTGTATGTGCACCCATGATGCTGAAATAAACCAAGAAAACAAGTTAACTATCCCCGAACCCCACCCAATCAAATTATAGTGCTACGTGAAATTAGAATATGAGTATTGCTTCCACATCTTTCAAAATATTGGGAAATTTCTGTGGGTGATACGTCGGGACCCCACAACGAAAACGTTATATACAGAATACGAGCTGCATCTGGATTTCTCTGTGCATTTTAATAACAGAGATTAACTTAGAAAAAATATCACAAATTGCCCAATTTGCAGAAACAATAATTACATAAATTAAAATAAATTTAATTGACAAATAATTAGATAATTACCTTTTTGGGAGAACGGAAGCTCGGCAAGCCCTCAGTTCCGGCAAGCTGCTCTGATGGCCTTGGAGTCACTGGAGAGGGCTGTCCCACATAGGTCCCCTGAGAACACTCGATTTGGGCCTACGTATACATCAACAAGTTAACATCCAATTCTTACACAGAAAATGTCGGGACCCCACAACGAAAACGTTATATACAGATTACGAGCTGCTGTGCATTTTAACAACAGAGATTAACTTAGAAAAAATATCACAAAATACCCCATTTGCAGAAACAATAATTACATAAATTAAAATAAATTTAATTGACAAATAATTAGATAATTACCTTTTTGGGAGAACGGAAGCTCGACAAGCCCTCAGTTCCGGCTAGCTGCTCTGATGGCCTTGGAGTCACCGGAGAGGGCTGCCCCGACAATAAATGAATTACAACAAGACAATTAACATCCCACTAATATACCCTTACCAAGACCCAACAATATCGGAAAATAAATTTAATCGATAAATAATTACCTTCTTGGGAGAACGGAAGCTCGGCAAGCCCTCAGTTCCGGCAAGCTGCTCTGATGGCCTTGGAGTCACTGGAGAGGGCTGTCCCACATAGGTCGGGTGAGGACACAATAGGAGCTAAACCCTTGAACAAAATAAATTCAAGAAAGGTACTTGATACCTCAGAAAACAGAGGGGTCGTTTTTTCTAGGAGTTGGAGAGTCGCGTTTTCCAGATGTGGTGGAGCCCAAGTGACAGCGTCTGAGCCACTGGCGGCCGTATTGGGCAATGCATACCCAAAAAGTCCGGAGTTTGAGCCCTCGGTCGTAACATTGTGGAAAGTTGGTAGAACCGGATCTTTTTTCTGAAAGAAGGTAAAAACCCGATCGTTAAGCCGTGTTAATTCGCACAACAAACTATTTAGAAAATAACCCCCCTATTATCAAATAATTTGACCCAAAACCCCTTTGCAAACTCTTAAAAGTTAATAAATTAGGGAAAAAAAAAACCCTTGCTGTCAAATCAAGATTTCAAGAAAGTAGTCGGTACCTCGGAAGTCGACACGGTCGTCTTTTCAGATGTGAGCGGTGTCTCCGGCCCGTGTTCCAGTGTCCTTACGATGGGTTGTGCTTGAGCCCTAGTGACAGCGTCTGAGCAACTGGCGACCGTACCGGGCCTTGTATTTCCAGGCGAAGGCGGAGCGGGAGTTGTATTTCCAGGAATCGGAGTCGTAACCCTGTTGGGGGAGGGCAAATTGACAGCTCCGCCGTACGGCTTTCGGTTGGGCGTTGGGGGCGGAGGCGGAAGGGGAACTTGGGGAGGTGATCGAAGAACCATTGCGTACGACCGTTTGGAAGCACTGGATTCTTTCTCATCCATTATCACTTCGACAAATTGTCCTTCGTGAAAATCTGATAGCGCGGATTACTTATATATAGTACCCCGCCAGTCCAGTTCAGTTACGAAACCAACGAATTCCCGCCAGTATATCTGGTTTACAACGACTTCAGAAAAATCTGTTTGGGCATTCGGTTATATGTGACACGTCAGCTTTGGGGCTGCTTAGGCTGTTGCTCGCGGCGACGCCCTCATTTGCAGAGGGAACACCCCAACGACGTCGTTCGACTTTTCTTTTTTTCCTTTTATTTTTCCTTATTCACACCAATAGCCCGAAACTCAATGCTATTCTCATTTTGCCTCACCAAACTCAAAAACATTCACTTAAACCCCAAAATGTCAAATTTTGTTTAGTAATGGACACATGTAAAAGTTTAAGAAAACTTGTTTTATAAGCCATAAAACTTAAAATAAAAAAAATTCAAACAACCAGTTAGAGATACCTCACCTGACCCACCCCTCCGCTCATCTGCACAAGTGCACCAAAATTTTGTAAAGTTCCAAGCTCGTATAGCCACTACCCAGCCACGATCCATCTCTGCACTTACCTTCAAAATTGTCAAATTACACCTTCCGTAACGGGTCCGACGGAAGATTCGACAGACTCTGGTAGGTGGTGTGGATGAGAGTATGTGACTTTAGGTTGCAGTACTGAGGTTGTGAGGTGGTGGCGTTTAAAAAAAAAAACAAATTGAAAATCCGGGTCTTTAGCCACCATTCTTCTTAGGCTAAAATTTTTTGTATTTTTTTTTATTTTAAAAACGATATTTTCTACACTAAAAGTAGTGGCCCAAACTTTATTGGTTCTAGTTTTTTTATCAAAGTCCACTTTGAACACCTCAACATTTTACTAATACCGTACTTTCATGATAGGTTAAATAGCATATGTAACCACAAATCCTAAAATTATCTCACTCACATTTATGTTTGCATTCGACTTCAACGTTATTATCTTGAGGGTTTTTATCACAAATGATCTCTGAAATTGACCAAACTCATTATTTTGGTCCCTCGCTTTCAAAATCAATGAATGTCGTCCCTGACATTCACTATCTCATATCAATTTGGTCATTCCGTTAAGATTCTGTCAACTATCCTGTTAGTTTGTATGTAGAACCCACAAATCCAATCAAATGGTGACACATGGATTACGCAAAATAAGGGGTTTTATCGCAAATGGTCCCTGACATTGATCTAACTCCTCATTTTGGTCCTTGAGTTTCAAAAATCGATAAATTTGGTCATTGACTTTCACTACCGCATATCAATTTATTCACTTGGTTAATGTGGTCCCATTAATCCAATTATATGGCTTAACGTGAATTAACTATAAGAAACTATTTTTTTAAGAGTGAACCAAAGGAAGAGTATTCCGCGCTAGCATTTTTCTCGCATCCCACAACCCCAATTGGAAAAAAAAAAATTCAATCTAAATTTGATAAAATCGAATCCAAATTCAATTCAAATTTGATAGGATTATAACCAACTAGAGAGAATGAGGAGTGAGTTTAGGAGGCCAAGTACTTTAGTGGTGTCATGGTGCCTTCCCTTTCATTTTGAGCATATACCCTGATGAAGAAGACGATGACTTTTTTTCCTTTTAGTTTTGGTTTTTAGTTTCTTATTTTACTTTTAGTTTTAAATCTTTAAATAAAATAGTTTCTTATAATTAATCCATGTGACGCCATATGATTGGATTAGTGGGACAAAAAATATTGACAAAACTTTAATGGAAGGATTAAATTGATGTGCGGTATTGAAAGTCATTGACCAAATTTATCAATTTTTGATTCCTGTAGCCACAGCAGACACATCGCTTGTGACAGTTTCCAAAGGGAATTCTGAATTCAAAATTCAACAACCTAAACCATAATTAACTCACAATTTAATTCCATCAATATGATAGACATACCAAACTGTCAACAAACTAACAAAAGTAAACATAAACGTCCCTAGAAATAGCCCAATGGTAGGATTATATTGTCGACTGTGCTGAACTAAATAAGAAAAAATTCAACTTATCAAAGCTAATCTAGAGCTTTCTCCACTCCCAAACACAACAAAAATCAGAATGTGCGTCGTCAATTTCAAGAAATTCACAGAAAGAGAGAAAGAAAGGGATAGAGTAGTACAAACCTCAGATCGACTGGCCTCATTATCATAGCAGAAATCGACAAAAGCATATATACAATGACATTTTATCAGCTACTGGTTGGACCACGTTTATTACCTACCATAAATGGAGAAACAATTTGGTATAAGAATCTCATTCCACAAAACTTCTTCAGTGTTGGCCTAAACAACTGCAAGCAAAAAAATCCCCAAGATACATACTTTCATCCAAATCATCCACTGCCATTAACAAAACCACACCCTATATCTTCCTTTAGCTAAGATTAAAAGAGTGAACTTATCACCCAAATAAAATAGGTAGATTAACGAATATGAGTTAAAAAGTGGAGGAAAGCAACAAAACCAATCAAACAACGAATTGTCAATAGAATAAAACAACAAGTATAGATATCTGAATCAAAGTTTTTTTTTTTTTTTTTTTTTTTTTTGTCAAAAGAAGACTTAAATTAAATTTCACTCAACATTGTTTCTAACCGCGGCTTCCTCTCTACCTGTAAAGCATGGTTGTCTTATCTAAACATACACTTTGATCATGCAAAATTGAGATGGAGACGTTATCTTCTAACAACAGAAATGGAAGGTCAAAATATCATTGAATCATCAAATGTATAAATTACCAATCAAATACAGACAAACCACCACTAGCAACCAAAACAGTTTTTTTTTTTTTTTTTTTTTTTTTTTTTTTGAAATTATACACCACTTGTCCAAGCAGAACCAGTTCTTTTGAACTGTACATCTGTAAAACACGAGTACATATATATATATTATGGAGAGTAACAATTACTAAATTTCTAACATCGCCGTCATTCACAACATTAAGCATGTAGGGAAACTATTTCATTTCATTTTAATTTTAGGTGACACAACTGATGCGAGAAAAGGTCGAGCAAGCAGCATGGCATCAAGAATAAAGGAATATATTTTGGATGGAACAATTAAGGGTCTGTTTGGTACTCTACTTGAATCAAACTTTTTAAACTCAAAAACAATTTTCAAGTTGCAAGCCTTAAAAACTTGTTTGGTAGGACTATTTTCAAAAACTGAACTAAAGACTAACTCAAAAATATAGTATATTCTCTAAAAACATAAAAAGTGAGTTTTTAGAGTTTTTAAACTTAAACTCACTCATTTCTTTTCTCTCTCTCCTCTCTTCTCACTCCAAATCTATCTCTCTCTTTTTTCTTCTTTCTGTTCCCCCCCCCTTTTTTTTTTACCTTTTTTTTGTCTCTCTTCCAATTCTCTTCATTCTTTCGATTCTTTCTCTCACTTCTCTTCCTCTGTATCTCGTTCGATCATATCCTTTCTTTCTCTTTCCTTCATTTATCTCTTACTTTCCTTCCTCATTTCTTCTCTTTATCCCTCTCCTGCGATTCCTTTTTTTTAGATCTTTTTGTTTAGTTTATTTCGTAAAATTTAAAAATTTTAAATCGCAAACCAATCAAGTTTTTGAGTCTTAAAGAAAATTGTTTTTAAGAAATGTTCTTAAGAAGTGTTTTGAGAAATGATAAAAATTTTCAAACAGGATACCAAACAGGCCCTAAAAGTTTCTGTAAACAATTAAATTTATACTTAGTGAGTATACCAAAATATATGCGTGCAATGAAAGTACGGCAAATAGGGGTCTGTGGTTGGCTGGAGAACTCTGGAGACAATAAAATCTCAAGGGTCTGATTTAAGCGTTGAACAAACTCTTTCTCTCTCTCTACAACCAATTTTAATTAAAAAAAATCCAAATTATGAGCACCGACTAAAAAGGTCAACAAAAAGGAAAATTCATACTTCTAGACATAGTGGGAAAAAACATGAAATCAGAATGAAACATAATATTTTTTTTTTCCCCTAATAAGCATAAGAAACAGAAAATTTTCATTTAACAATAACCTTGAAAATGTCTTTCTACTCAAGTACGTTGGCCCAAAATTAAAAGTGATATATGATTTTGAACAATTTACTTTGTAGCCATCATTCAAATTACAAATTTTTAGAAGTAATGTAGATAGATATGTTTAGTTGCATCAGACTCTAATTGACATGCCAATTTAGGGTCCACTGCCCTTTCTTTTTTAGACAATAAATCTCAAACATTTATATAACCAAATGCATCCAATAATAGAAAACTACATAAATTTCCTAGGAAAGTGCACGTTCGTCGTTCACATAGCAAAGGGTTGTGTGAGAAAATGTATCTAAAAAAAGTATATTAGGGTACCTCATTTGCATTATATTTCAAGGGTATAGCGTGATAGGCTTCAGGCAGTAATCTTTCTTCTGCTATTTCCTTCACGGTTTGTAACTCATTCGTGAGTTTCGTTGCAAGGCATTCAAAAGAATATAAATATATTATAGTTCATTTTTATGACACGACAACAAAGTTATAATTTATCTGATAAATTATCAAGGAATATCATATAAATGACAAAACCAAATTATAGTTATTGCAATGATTTCAGCTTTGTTTATTTTATTTTTTATTTATAATTAATGGTCTTGTATATGTGTTAATTTCTTATTAACTATTATTTCGTTGAGTCTATAATCTTCAGTTGAACATTCCAACCATCACAACCATACCTTCGATCCATTCAAAGTATGTATTAAATCTTCATGGCCAATAACTTCGCTTCCAAAATCCAATTCACCACGTGAGGGAAGGATTTATGAGTAAAACGACGGGTACCGTCATTGATCATTGAAACAAAAAGCCAAGAAGAATAATACGATTGGGACTAAATTTGTGCAAGCATAGTTTCATTTGACAAAAATGTGTTCCCAATTTAATAGGCCATTACTACTTAGCAGAACAAATTAGTTTTCATATTGAAACCAACATATATCTAAGCAACATACACATTTTAATAGTAAATAAATCGAAAAGCACATTAATAACCACATCACAAATTCCCCCAGATTAAATAGTGATGTTAGCTCACCAGCAGGAGCAGAAGGGTGGTGTGCGGTTGCGCTGTGGCCTTGTACCAAGAAGGATGACGACACTTAGGACGACATTTGCTTGCCGTTTAACCAGAAATTACCCATCGGATTTCTGAAACTCACCGAAAAAATGCAAATGTTAGGATTACCTTTGATTTACCTCAAAATGAACTGAAGTCCAACATGCAATACCTGAATTTATCTCTTGGGAGTGAGAGGAGTCGTTTCCAGGTAATGGCAAGGGCCAATTCACCTGCGGATTTGGAATTTAAGATCTGATACCTTCCCTCCAATTCGAAAAAGCTCTGGAAGGTCGTGAAATTGCCCATGAATATCGGTTGTAAGTACATGCAAATAAATAATAATGTCTAACCCATATAATTTGAAAGATCCACACCAGCGTTACCAATTCAAATGAAGGACAGTAATAACGATTTTTCCCATACAAAATAAAATAACAGTGAAATATGTACTGTAATACAAATATAATAAGAGACTAAAGAAACCAAAATCTTCACCTGAACATTGCTTTCTCCCATTAGAATTTCCTTTGCTTTCTCGCATAACATTCTCACCTACAATGAAGTAATGAAGAAACGATCATGTACAGATAGATGGTTGTGATACTAAAAGATAGGAGATAAGTTAAAAAAAAAAACATAAAAAACATAATATAACTTAAAATGTGCTTAAACAAACCATTCTCGCATATAGCCAAGTTCTATACAGAGGTAAAAGTCATCGATTGTACTTTAGTCCATTTCACATAGTTTACTTTGTATGTGCATAAGATAATTCATTTTGAAAATTACAACTGCCTTATCTTAAAGTGGCAATACAACTGCCTTATCTATAGTCAAATCGCTAAAATATTTATAGAATCCAATACATTTTTAAAATAAATGAGAAGCATGCTGTAAGACAATTTGGTTCTTCATGTTATCAGCTCAAAGGTCCCCTTGCCAAAATACATTCTTCGACTGAAATAGATTTATGAGACTATAAGGTCTTGTTTGGTACTCTACCTGAATCTAACTTTTTAAATTCAAAATCAATTTTCAAGTTTTAGACCTTAAAAATTTGTTTGATAGGACTATTTTTAAAAACTGAACCCAAGATTAACTTAAAAATATAGTCTACTCTCTAAAAACATAAAAAGTGAGTTTTTAGAGTTTTTAAACTTGAACTCGCTCATTTCTTTTCTCTCCCTCTTTCCCTCTCACTCCAAATCTATCTATCTCTTTTCTTCTCTCTCTCTCCTCTTTTTTTTTATTTTTTTTTATTTTTACCTTTATCGTCTTCCCTCCAATATGCTCTCTTCATTCTCTCGGTTCTTTGTCTCACTCCTCTTCCTCTCTATCTTGTCTAACCCCTCTCTTCTTTCTCTTGTCTTCAATCATCTCTTACTTTCTTTTCTCATTTCTCCTCTTTCTTCCTCTCCTGCAACCCTCTCTGTTTAGATCTCTTTGTCTAGTTTAAGTCGTAAGATTTAAAAATTTTAAATCGCAAACCAATCATGTTTTTAAGTCTTAAAAAAAATTGTTTTTAAGAAATATTCTTAAGAAATATTTTGAGAAAAGGTAAAAAATTTCAAATAGAATACCAAATAGGCCCTAAGTATCCCCCTCTTTTTAAGTCATATCTAACTAATATCATGTCATTCCGGAAATGGCCTATCTACCATTTCCTGCAAGATACAGATTAGATTTTGTAGTAAATTCAAGATGCAACTGTACCAATTATGACTTTCCCGTGCACAAAATCATCAAATTGTATTGCCTAACAATCTTTACCCCACTTTCCATTAAAAACTCTGAACACCGGGCATCTCGCTCCAAATCATGACAAAATGATTCGTATCTAAAACTGATTATGGAAAAAAGAAATTTCCAAGCCCAAGAAGCTTTTGTATCACGCTTACAGAGCTCATGAGTTGTCCCAAAAATTGGTAAACAAATCAAGGGCACAAAATTTTTTTAAACAAAGTAAGGCATTTAATTTAAAATCACAATAAACAGAATTTGAATTACATCGCTTCAAACACAAATAAAGAAAATGAAATATTCCTCATATGGTGGCCAAGAAAACAAAAAAAAGTACAGAACTTTTTCCCTTGAGAAAATGTTGTAGTAAAGCATAATCGTTTTCCAGAGTTCAACAACGCAATACCCAAGCATATAAGATTTAAGATATTCAGATCCATATTAAAGATGAATTGACCCATTAAATGAATACCAATTTTCACACATTTGTATACTGACCAATAAAACAATACTTCATACACTATCCATGCAACCGAGGCAATGACTCTGACTGCTAAGGCATTTGAGAACTTCCATTCAACCAGAACCCCGTCGCTTCTTCTGTTTCGGGTTCTTCAAATTCCTCTCTTTTGGAGACACTTTCCCCATCTATAAATCTTCAATCTCTCAATTCAATCAGAAAAGCCTAAGCAAGCATAAGCTATTGAGCCCATACTACCTTTAATCGCTTTCGACATTAAGAATTATGGGCACATCATTTTTTTTCTTTTTGTTGTCGGATATGGGTTTTAATATGATTAACAATCTTAATTTTCCAGTTTATGTCTCGCCATTAGAACAATTTCCAGTTTATGTCTAACAATCTTAATTTTCCTAGTATCTTACATGCGTTGGTCCTTTCCCAAGTACGAAGGCAATTAACGAAAGGGTTAAGATGCATATGTATGGTATATAAAGTACAATTGGTGAAGCTACACAGTTTTAAATTTGGAATAATCTGGACCTGGCTGGCACAGCTCATGTTTAGTTCAAAATTCAAAAAGTAGCATTCCAATGATTTTTTCAACAGAAATATTCCTTGCAGAAGGTGCTATCCAAGTCAAAGAGTCCTCCAAATCACAAGTATCTGAATCCGTTTCAAGATAATTTGACATCTTGAGCACAAGACTGTTGTTGAGACCAGGCAATATTGCTGAAGAGCAGGTATTTCTGAATTCCGTTGGAAAGATGACGTTCTTCAAATCAGCAACAATGAGGTCCAGATTCTTGGAGCGACCAAATTCTTTAAGAAAACCTGCCAGTACGGGTAAATGTTTCCATGGCCCGATGAAGGCAGTCGGAAATTGTATGTCCCAGAAGTCCAACAGTAAGATGGTGGCCTCCCATAAATTTGGAGCTTTCAAAGAAATCTTGGCCGTTAAGTAACCAATGAAATATAAAGAATTCAGATTAGGAGTATTGATGGTGGCCTCCAAACTACGATGAGATTCAATTAAGCGTAAGTTTTTCAGGTGATGAGCATGAATGTTGATATGTTTCAAGTTATGGGAATTGGTCAACATTATCCTCTCAACGGGAAGAAACTTTGATGAAACAAACGTAAAAGATTCAAGATCTACCGTGTGGTCAACTTGAATATCTTGAGCCTTGCAATACTTGACTTCCAAGAACTTGAGACTGTAACTTGAAATATAAAACATGGAGAGTGCGTCTCCTTGATCATCTTCAAAAGAACATGAAGTTAATGACAAGTATTGAATACAAGGGCACTCACAAATTAAGGAACGGAGGGCGTGCCTATCAAAGCGAACATTGTTGAGGGACATTGTTTTCAAGGAGGGAAGAAGCCGTCTTATATGATCTATAGGACGTCCACTGTTGGCACTGCGTATGTCCTTTATCCTCACATACGCCAAATTGAGAGTAGTTATAGATGTTGCATCAAGAAAGGTGGTTCTAGATAAGCAGTAGTAGTTTTCATTCTCATGCCAATCCTTCTGAAATAATCTATCAAGCCGGAGGCTTATAACTAACTCTTTGACGTTTCTATCTAACGAACAAGTTAATAACTTATCAACGATGCTAGGGTCCTCTCTAAACAAGTAACCCTTCATATGAAGCCTCAGTTTAAGTAACTTCAGCTTCTTTTGCTTATCATTCCCACAAGATTTCAAATATCTTATCAAGATGTTGATGAACTTCCTATGTTTATCACCTTGGTTGTCTCGACAATCAATGCTTTCCTCATAGTCACCCTCGTCGAAATCCAAGACGGAGCTCGAACACCACACACCTTCCCATTGCTTGGAAAGAAAACTCATACGGACGGCAGCTTTGGTGGGAAGAATTTGGATGATATTGTGCTTAACGAGGTCAGGTAAGTGGAGGCATGCCATGACGTACGTTTCGGCTACGTTTGATGTTCTTTTGTATTTGGGTCGAGGGTTTGTGGATGGAAGACTAAGCCTATTTATAAATGTTAATTAATATCCTTGAAGGATACCAAACCGCAACTAGTACGAAATCATACTGGTTAGGAAACCATTGTCGTATACAATTTGGCAAAACCAGCATTCCGTTTTTATCATAATTTCGTAATGTTAAGGTTTCCTAACAATATGAAACTAACTAATTAATTTTGGAATGGGGTCCAATGGCAACTCGCTTCCAACCTACGACGACAACGACGAAGATTTCAGCTTCCTCGAGGACCCCACCAACCACAGAGCCGACGCGCCACATCATCCAGATCCAGACAACTATGAAGATCTTGAGAACTTCTTCGATGTCGACGAGAATGCTTTCAGGAGATGATGGCAGCCCCAAGACTTGTAGTTGGGTTGATGCCATTTCCGGTGATGGGGATGGTGGCCAAGTGCAATAAGAACACGGCGAACCTAATACGCAACGGAGTCAAATCAAATCCAAACCCATTAAAATTCACCACAAATTAATCAAAATACCAAATCAAACACCAAAAAAACAATCAAAATCACAAGTTCTATCTCATAAAGAAAAAAAGAAAAAAAAACACATGATGAGATGGTGGAAAAGGGTAGAGGATCCTCTTGGGATCCACTATGTGGGATCCTATCCACACATCATAACCGTTCATCGTATATTGTATGGTTAATTTTCGTCAGGTACTATTTGTTTTTAATTTTAAATAAAAAAGTCAAATGATTTCTGACCGTACGATACACGATGAATGTCTAAGATGTGAGGATTCCTAGGATCCCCACATTTGGATCCGTATGGGATCCAATTCCGTGGGAAATGGAGGAATGGTGTGGGGCGTAACAGAAGATGATGGGAAGAGTCTAGGTTTTTATTTTTTTATTTTATAATTTCATTGGGTACATTCTCTTCTCTTGTTCCTTAATCGATGTTCCCAGATTTTATTCTATACTAGTATTTGTAACTTTTTCCAATTTTTTTTTAACCATGTATAACTTTTTCATGTAAGATTTATATAGGGAAAGTTACCTTTTACCCTCTCAGGTATGGAGTCAATTGCAACCTCATGAAATATCTTTAAAACATTTCAATTTTATATATTTAGTTATATTTCTTTTTCAGTTTCATACATCTGTTAAGAAATCTATTAAGTTAACCGTTAAGTGATGACGTGGCAGATATAGGCTGTCAACTTTGCATCATGTGAATAAAAATCATAAAAAAGGATTATTTAATAAAAAATCAATATAAATTATAATTAAAAACTAAAAAAATTGAAAGGAGGATCTGGGCAAAGCTTGTCCCAATAACCCCATCTCTTCCTCAACTCCATCTCATCTCCTATGTGCTTGTCTTCAATCGAGAATTTGATTCTTGGTTTGGTTTGGGAAGCTTCTTCTGCCGCTGCCTTCTCCTCGATTCGACTCCAACAAGTCTATCAACGATCTCACAACTCCTTCATAGCTCGGTTCATTCCGTCACTCTCGAGTTCAATCTCAACATGACTTAGTAGGGCGAGAGGAATATTTGGCGGTGGGGCTCCACCCGGTTCAACCCCGACACCTCGATTCCGTTCGACGAGGTGTATGTGGACAACCCCCAAGCCTTAATGTTCCAGTGCTGGACCTTTGTGCAGTTTGCAGCAAATGAGGTCGCAAAAGACTTGGCAAAATAGTGATTGACGACGACGCTGAACGAGGAACCATGTCAGCATAAATGTCGACTCTACATTTTTTTATTCATATATTGCAAAGTTGGCAACCATTTCAGAATAAACTAGAAAATATGTCCGAGCGCTGATGCGGAACTTGAATGTATCACCTTAACTGCATGAATAAGACACATTTTACCTGAATAAATTCAACACAATCATGAATGAACAAAGGCATATAGGAGTGAATGGGGTCAGTAAGATATGCAGCTTTGTTTTTATATACATTCAACTTAGATGACATGAAAAGACGTTGTACAATTAACATGACGAAACTGAACGTTTTGTTTCCCTAATAAACAGAAGAAACAGAAGCAACATGCAGTTCACACAAATCTTGCCCCTGCAGTCAAGGTGGCAAAATATATATCCTATAGGTTAGGCACATGTTTTAGCAGTTGACAGAAAAACATAAAAATTGTTTCGTTCTTATTCTAGCATCTAAGTTTTCAAGCACAAACATGCAAAGCAAAAAAACATGTAGGACGCCTATTTCCATAAGAAACAGAAGTCTGAGAAGTGTATTTTAGTTTAGGGAATATGCATGTATTTTCTAATAGTGAAAACATGAGCAAATATGATTGGGCAGAAACATGAGAGTAAAAAATCCAAACCTCAGGAATATGATTGTATTACAGCAAATATGATTGGGTCATCTCGAGGATCAAATGGGGACTCGAGATTTTGGTAACTGTGTAGAAGAAAAAGAACACCAATGGAACATTCCTAGAAACTAACCCTCAAACCCATCCAAATTAGATCAACAAATCAACAAAATTAGCCCAATCAATAATCCTAAATTTACTCAACCAAATTTGCCCAATCAATAATCCTTCAGGATAAGATTATTTTTAACTAGACACAAATTCACATGCTAGTCATTTGATACATTTAACTAATTCTGCAAGTTATAAATGATTAAGAATAATTTAGAATCATACCAATCTGATTCTAGCTCATATGGCTCCTCTCTCATCCGCAACTTTGTATTTGAAAAGCTGAGTAGCCAAGTTTGGAGAAGTCGTTATATAATCACTATCTGAGGATTGAGAATAACCTACATTCACATTGCACAAAATTCTATGGAAAATGGGGCAAATTAACATATTTAAAATAAGTATTAAGATGCAAATATTCTCAAGATAAATTAAGTAGAAAAATGAATGCACTTTACCAATTGTCAGACACTGCTAATTGCCAATATTGCAAGATAATGAATTCCGTGAACAAAAAAAATGATTTGCAACTTCAACTTACCATGCCAAAGAAGCTTCATAAGAGCAGTAGATTCCTCCTTATTTCATGCATTTGTTGATCAGGGAAATTATAAAAATCCATCCAATCAAGAGACACTGTAAAAGTTGTGAGAAGGTGAATATGCAACAAAGAATCTAAGATATACTTGACAAATTTGCGATTCCATTTTAATTTAACACAAAAAAAAGATCAAATTTTGATTCAAACAAAGCAATCTCATCTGTTACAGATCGGACCAACCAAAAAACAAAAAATTCTGTTAACATGATTTTCAACCCAACAATAAAAAGGAGCTATAACAGCACAATCAATATCTTTTCTACCCAACCAAAAAGAAACTGATTGTATGTCATAAGTTTGTAAACACAGAGAAAATTTATCATATTTCATGACTAATCAAAAGCTTACAAATGTCAAGTAAGAATATACGTAAGTTCAAACGCCAGAATGCAAATGAAGACAATTCACTCCATTGTGTTCAGCAGGGGAATAAAAAGTGATGAAAATAGTATGATAGTGATTCGTACCTTTAACTTGATCTGATGGCAGGGCGTTGAATGTTGACTGAACAAAATTTTGCACGTAATGAGGTTGTGTAAAAACTTTCACCTGAAAAGTTAAACCCACCATTATATGAATGTAAATAAGGAAAATCTAATCCAATAATCACAGCAATCTAAGAAGTGTATTTTAGTTTAGAGAAAATGCATGTATTTTCTAACAGTGAAAACATGAGCAAATATGATTGGGTAGAAACATATAATGGACAGAAACATAAGAGTAAAAAATCCAAACCTCAAGAATATGATTGTATTACAGCAAATACGATTGGGTCGTACTCGAGGATCAAATGAGGACTTGAGATTTTGGTAACTGTGTAGAAGAAAAAGAACACCAATGGAACATTCCTAGAAACTAACCCTCGAACCCATCCAAATCCCATCAACTAATCAACCAAATTAGCCCAATCAATAACCCTAAATTTACTGAACCAAATCTGCCCAATCAATAATCCTTAAGGATAAGAATATTTTTAACTATACACAAATTCACATGCTAGTCATTTGATACATTTAACTAATTCTGCAAGTTGTATTTCTGTAAATGGGAATGAAAATGTAACTTTCGGTCTTATACTTTTAGAACCAATACACATCTCAAATGTGGGAGTCTCAAAAGTTGTTTCATTTGTTTCATTCCAAAGAAATTTTTTGTTAGAACAGATATTTGAACAAAGTACTCTCTGATTGACACTCACTTAAACACCTTAGAAGAACTCACGTTTCTCTACTGAAAAGGAGCTTAGGGATATGAAAAAACTACTTAATACCAAAAGCATAAATAACACTCAATACAATCAATAACTAAACTAACAATATATTCAACAATTTATCAAAAACACCATCAAATTAAACACCCTTAAACCATAAAAACCAAAGGAACAAACCATATAATTAATGAGTGGTGAGTGCAGACTTTCTAGCATTTAGGGCACCAATTATCCTAACAGAGAACGCGTTTTGGTCCTCATCCTTTGCCATTTCCTCCTCATCCCTTGAATCCTCATCACCTGCACGTTCCAATGCCGTCTCGAGAAGCGCCTTAGCAAACACTGGGGAGGAAAAACTAATTAATTTTTTTAAAACAAATATTAGTGCACTACAGAAATACATCATCTATAATAAGCAAACACGCGAATGCCTGAAAACACTACAAGTCTAATACATCCTTGCATTTCCATATGAATTTAGAGTACGTGGAAATCACATCAACAAATCAAAGCCCTAAATTTTTATCATCCTGAACTGGAAAAATTTGTAAAATCTAAAATTTTTCGCCGCATCAAAATAATTACAAATCAAGCCCCCTATTCTCTAATAGCTGATAATCAAAGCCAAATTAGTAAATTACTCAGCTAAAAGCCTTTTTTTCAATGAAAACGCGGAAGGCAAGCCTGAGTCCTAATAATCCAAAATCACGTCAAATGGAGGAAAATGATATATCATAATCGAATACTCATATACTAATAGAAAATTTTTCCTTAGTTTATCTAATTATTGAAAAAAAAAATAGATCAAGAAAACCAAGAGCCAGATACAATTTTGATGCAAAGACAGCAAAGTTAGAATACCAAGAGCCAGATTATGCTATTAAATCAAAGAAAACTGAAATGCAATGGCATATATACAAATCTAATCCAAGAAAGCAAACCAAAACCCTTACTGTCTGAGGGAAATTGGGATAGAACATCGTAGAGATAAAGCAAGAAGAGAGATATACCTGGCTCTGGTTGGAATTGCTGGCGATGAAAGTTTGGAGAGAAGCTTTACCTTTCACTCGCTTTTGATTCCTATAGCCATAGCAGGCACATCGCTTGTGAAAGTTTCCAAAGGGAATTCCGAATTCAAAATTCAACAACCTAAACCATAATTAACTCACAATTTAATTCCATCAATATGATAGACATACCAAACTGTCAACAAACTAACAAAAGAAAACATAAACGTCCCTAGAAATAGCCCAATGGTAGGATTATGTAGTTCGACTGTGCTGCACTAAATAAGAAAAAATTCAACCGATCAAAGCTAATCTAGAGCTTTCTCCGCTCCCAAACACAACAAGAATCAGAATGTGCGTCGTCAATTTCAAGAAATTCACAGAAAGAGAGAAAAAAAGGGATAGAGTAGTACAAATCTCAGATCGACTGGCCTCGATCCTCTGGCTTCCCTCATTATCGTAGCAGAAATCGACAAAAGCATATATACAATGACATTTTATCAGCTACTGGTTGGACCACGTTTATTACCTACCATAAATGGAGAAACAATTTGGTATAAGAATCTCATTCCACAAAACTTCTTCAGTGTTGGCCTAAACAACTGCAAGCAAAAAAATCCCCAAGATGCATAGTTTCATCCAAATCATCCACTGCCATTAACAAAACCACACCCTATATCTTCCTTTAGCTAAGATTAAAAGAGTGAACTTATCACCCAAATAAAATAGGTAGATTAACCAATATGAGTTAAAAAGTGGAGGAAAGCAACAAAACCAATCAAACAATGAATTGTCAATAGAATAAAACAACAAATATAGATATCTGAATCAAGGGTTTTTTTTTTTTTTTTTTTTTTTTGTCAAAAATAGACTTAAATTTCACTCAACATTGTTTCTAACGGCGGCTTCCTCTCTACCTGTAAAGCATGGTTGTCTTATCTAAACATACATTTTGATCATGCAAAATTGAGATGGAGGCGTTATCTTCTAACAACAGAAATGGAAGGTCAAAATATCATTGAATCATCAAATGTATAAATTACCAATCAAATACAGATAAACCACCACCACCAACCAAAACAGTTTTTTTTTTCTTTTTTTTTTTTTGAAATTATACACCACTCATCCAAGCAGAACCAGTTCTTTTGAACTGCACATCTGTAAAACACATGAGTACATATATATTATAGAGAGTAACAATCACTAAATTTCTAACATCGCCGGCATTTACAACATTAAGCATGTAGGGAAACTATTTCATTTCATTTTAATTTTAGGTGACACAACTGATGCGAGAAAAGGTCGAGCAAGAAGCATGGCATCAAGAATAAAGGAATATATTTTGGATGGAACAATTAAGGGTCTGTTTGGTACTCTACTTGAATCAAACTTTTTAAACTCAAAAACAATTTTCAAGTTTTAGCCCTTAAAAATGTATTTGGTAGGACTATTTTCAAAAACTGAACTAAAGACTAACTAAAAAATATAGTATATTTTCTAAAAACATAAAAAGTGAGTTTTTAGAGTTTTTAAACTTAAACTAACTCATTTCTTTTCTCTCCCTCCTCTCTTCTCACTCCAAATCTATCTCTCTCTCTTTTCTTCTTTCTCTTTCCCTTTTTTTTTACACCGTTTTTTTGTCTCTCTTCCAATTCTCTTCATTCTTTCGATTCTTTCTCTCACTCCTCTTCCTCTCTATCTCATCCGATCATATCCTTTCTTTCTCTTTCCTTCAATCATCTCTTACTTTCTTTCCTCCTTTCTTCTCTTTATCCCTCTCCTGCGATTCCCTTTTTTTAGATCTCTTTGTCTAGTTTAAGTCGTAAAATTTAAAAATTTTAAATCGCAAAACCAATCAAGTTTTTGAGTCTTAAAGAAAATTGTTTTTAAGAAATGTTCTTAAGAAATGTTTTGAGAAATGATAAAAATTTTCAAATAGGATACCAAACAGGCCCTAAAAGTTTTTGTAAAGAATTAAATTTATACTTAGTGAGTATACCAAAATATATGCATGCAATGAAAGTACGACAAATAGGGGTCTGTGTTTGGCTGGAGAACTCTGGAGACACAAAAATCTCAAGAGTCTGATTTAAGCATTGAACGAACTCTTTCTCTCTCTCTGCAACCAATTTTAATTAAAAAAAATCCAAATTATGAGCACCGACTAAAAAGGTCAACAAAAAGGAAAATTCATACTTCTAGACATAGTGGGAAAAAACATGAACTTAGAATGAAACATAATTTTTTTTTCCCTAATAAGCATAAGAAATAGAAAATTTTCATTTAACAATAACCTTGAAAATGTCTTTCTACTCAAGTACGTTGGCCCAAAATTAAAAGTGATATATGATTTTGAACAATTTACTTTGTAGCCATCATTAAAATTACAAATTTTTAGAAGTAATGTAGATAGATTTGTTTAGTTGCATCAGACTCTAATTGACATGCCAATTTATGGTCCACTGCCATTTCTTTTTCAGACAATAAATCTCAAACATTTATATAACCAAATGCATCCAATAATAGAAAACTACATAAATTTCCTAGGAAAGTGCACGTTCACATAGCAAAGGGTTGCGTGAGAAAATGTATCTAAAAAAAGTATATTAGGGTACCTCATTTGCATTATATTTCAAGGGTATAGCAGGATAGGCTTCAGGCAGTAATCTTTCTTCTGCTATTTCCTTCACGGTTTGTAACTCATTCGTGAGTTTCGTTGCAAGGCATTCAAAAGAACATAAATATATTATAGTTCATTTTTATGACACGACAACAAAGTTATAATTTATCTGATAAATTATCAAGGAATATCATATATAAATGACAAAACCAAATTATAGTTATTGCAATTGTGACAGCCCATCCCGAATTATTTGTACCGTAGGTGCAAAAAGACTAAAATGCCCTTGGACGTTAATTGGTGTTGTGGGGTGTTGTTTAGTTGTTTCTTTTGGTTGTTGACTCATCTAGGACCACACACCCACACACACCCATACCACACTCTCGTGTCTTCTCTCTCTCTCTTCCCTCTTTCGATTTTCTGCAACATCCGTACAAGTCGTACGGACAACACCAAACCAACCCATTTCTGTGCAGATCGAGCTCGTGTTTAGTACCATCACCTTCATCTCGTCATCACGAACTCATCTATACTAGTTTTTAGACGTGAAACCCTCGAAAACCTGAGAACCAGGGAACCTAGATTTTGTGCAATGTTCATGCACACGTGATCATGGGGGGTTCTAGAAGTTTTTAAGGACATAGGAAGCTTTAGAATACTCTCACGAAGCTCGGAGAAGCATTTTGGAAGAAATTGGATGTCGGGAAGGCCTGGAGTGGCGAGTTGCAGGTTTGGCTAGAATTTCATGGATTCTCCCGCGAGATTATGTGAATTTAAGGGCTTCAAAGTGGTAAGGTTTTTTTCTACTCGTTGTAAGCTTCATTTTGGTACCAATTTCATGGAATTTGGTTGAGAAATGAAGAAGATATGAAGTTTTGAAAATTTTCTAGTTTTCGGTGAGAATTCGAGTTACAGACGGCGGCGTTAACGGTGGCAACCGGCGAGACTCACCGAAGAAGACAAGGGAATATTCCGTTAAGTTAACGGAATATTCTTAACAGCGTCAGGTTAGTTTTAACGGAATCTGTTATGGTTTAACAGAATATTCCCTAACGGCGGTTAGGGAATATGCCAGTTTTAGCCGCGCGTGGAGGCGCGTAAGGCTGTGCCCTTGCCGGCATGTGGCGGCACTTGGAGCCACAGAAAATTATTTTAAAAATATTAGGTTGTTCGTGAGGTTGAGTAGATCACATTGGTGTATTCACACACCCCATTTGAGCATTGTATGAGAAGTTATTGCCTAGTTTTGGTTATGTGCTTTACATTGACGTTTTTATAGTTGTTTCGCATATAGGTGAGACCTATCCTAAGGACGAGCCCAGTCACTCGAGACAAGGGGGTTACGACCCTTCCATATATCAGTGAGTGGGCTTTTGGTTTTCCGTATATACCTATATACTTGTGGTTTTTCCCAGAAAATAAAATGGAATGTTTATATGTTTTAAATGCCATGCATAGCGTTTGCCTACTTATTTATGCATTAGTAGTTGCATATATGTATGTTTAGTGCTGTGGACGTATAGGTAAGTGCCAGGTAAGTTTATGGTTTATGATTGTGAATTAGTGATTATGTGAGATGAATAGAGAGCTTATAACCTGCACCCCAGGTGTTAGTGCTCCCGCCCAGAGTAGGGCATAGTCCTTCACGTGATGTTCACCTGTTGCACCACACGCTCATCTTGGATCCAAGTTGGGTGTATAGTCTTGTTGTACAGACCACTATAGATGGTTCCGACTCGTAAGTGACCCGCGATTATTCGCCCAGTCTTCACGTGATCGTAGCACTTGAGCGTATTTATTTACACCCAGTCCTGTCTTACATACCACTTTAGGTGGTTCCGACTTGTGTGCAGGTATAGTTAGTGAGTTGGGGATTTAAGCTCTAGATTCAGCAGTACAGGTCACGTTAGGTGACTCCGGCTGACATGTTACTTGCATTGATTGACATTACCTGGGTTACTTACATTTTATGTGGAGGCATTCGACATGGCATATTTCTGAACATGTTTTCGATATTTGTGTATATTCTATTTTCTGGGAAACTATAAAGGCTTTACGGCGAGGGGTTAGAACTTTTGATAATGAAATGATTTTGAAAAGCTTTGTTTTTGCCCACTCACACTTTCTGTTTTGCGCCTCTCCAGGTTCTAGGTTGGTTTGCTCTTTTGGTGGCTTACGAGGAATCCACGACATATCTGACAGATTATCACCAGTGTAAGACCACCTCTGGGTGTGTTTAGTTAGTGTTTGTTCCTCTGGACTGCAATAGGCTTTCTGTGCTTTGAATATTCTTTTTCACACTTACACTTGCACTTGTACGTTAACTACATTGTTTAATAGTTTGGTTTTTATTTATTCGTACTTTTATTATTATATTTTGCTTCCGCACTATGCACATGGCTATGTCATCCTCACGTGACGGCCAGCACGACTTGATTTCGGTCGGGGTGTGTCAGTTTGGTGTCAAAGCATAGGTTTCGCAGTTCTGTATTTTTGTGAGTGTTCTAATTGTTTTGGTGTCTTCTGTCAGAACTATGTTGCCTCATAGGGAACCATGTCGATCTGCTAAGCCTAGTTTCCCTAATGTAGCTCAGTTGGGGGAAACTATTGCTACTGCTATTCAGTCGGCGCTCCACCCTTCCCAGAGGACTCCTCTGGAGACCATGTATAATTTAAAGCTGGATAAGTTTGAGGGCCACAAGGGTTTTGAGGGAGCTGAGCGGTGGCTTGACCATATTGAAAAGACTTTTCGAGTGTTGCATAATCAGGGAAATCTTCCTGTTGAAAAGTGGGTAGAGACGACTTCATGGTTCTTGGGTAAGGAATCGTCATCCTGGTGGGAACAGGAGGTTCGTCGTTTGACCCCAGAGGAAAGAGCTGACTGGGACGTGTTTAAGGAGTTGTTTAGGAAAAGGTTTGTGCCTCATGAGTACATTGATCGTAAGAAGCAAGAATTTACCGAGTTAAGGCAAGGGAAGTTGACGGCGAATGAATATTATAAGAGGTTCACTGATTTATCTCGTTATTATCCGGAGGTTGCTGCTAATCCGGTAGAGATGTTTTGTCATTTTCGATTGGGTACTAAGAAGAAGTGGCGTTCTATGGTGACCACTACTCCTTGGGACTCTTATCAGGAGTTCTATGAGATTTTGTTGAGGTTTGAGGATTTTGAGAATATGCCTAGCGAGAGTGAGGAAGAAGAAAAAGATGGCAATCAGAGGAAAGACGATAAAGGCAAAGGTCAAGCATCTCAAGTACCTCGCAAGACTCAGAGTTTTAAGTGGAGTGGAGCCAGTTCCAGTTCATCCAGTGGAGATTTTAGTACCACTGGTTAGGGAAGAGGTGGTAAATTTTCTGGAGGTCCTAGAGGCCAGAGACAAGGCGATACTGGTAAAGGAAAGGCTTCGTTTTTCCGCAGGTGTAACAATAGGCATTTTGGTGAATGTAGGAAAGGCAGCAGTGGTTGTTTCACTTGTGGGCAGATGGGACATAGAGCTGGAAATTGTCCCCAGAGTCAGCACATGCCCCAGCAGTCTTTCTTACCACCACCTGCGCCAATCTAGCAAGTTCCAAGGCCTAGTAGTTATGGTCAGATGGGTTGTGGTGGTGCCTATTATTATCATGGTGACGCCGTTCCTTATGTTCCAGGGCAATATCCATATCCCCAAGATCCTTATTCTTATAGTGGGTATCCTCAGTACTCCAGAGGTTATATGCCGTATCCTCTCATTCCAGCGAGTGGATCTCAGTGGTACCAGGGAGGACAGCCTCAGCAGGGAGAGATTGCTACTAGTAGTGCGGGATCTTCAAGGTAGCCTAGTCAGCTTAGTCAGGGGCGTAATGTGCAAGGTCGAGGTGGTCAGACTAGTAGAGGTCGTGGTGGACGACAGCAGACCAGGGGCGCATCCACAATATTTCTCTGCAGGATGCTCAAAATAATCCAGACTTGATTATGGGTACGTTAAATATCCTTGGTTATTTTGCTAGAGTATTGATTGATTGCGGTGCGACACATTCTGTTATTTCTCATACATTTGCTCAAGTGACGCAACCTCACCCTACACCTCTAGGGTATGATTTAGAGTTTGCTATGCCTAGAAGGGAGAGATGCTATGTTGATTGTGTGTATCCAGGATATCCAGTGATGGTGGAGGATGTAGTTATGCCAACTAACCTTATCCCGTTAGATATTGTTGATTTTGATGTGATTTTGGGCACAGATTGGTTGCATTTTAATCGTGCCAATATTGATTGCTACGGGAAAATAGTTACCTTCCATCGTCCTAGATTACCTGTGGTTACTTTTGTGGGTAAGCAGAGTAGCGTGAGACATGGCGTTTTCTTGGCTTAGCAGGATATTACTGACGGTTTGTAAAGGATTTTTCCGTGATTGCTTTACCACTAATAATTGTGAGCAGAGTTTCCAGCAATTGAAGTATTGTCTCACTCATGCACCTGTTTTGGCACTCCCAGATGATAGTGGTAATTTCGAAGTCTACAGTGATGCTTCCTTAAATGGTCTAGGATGTGTGCTGATGTAACATGGTAGGGTGATTGCTTATGCTTCACGACAATTAAAGCTTCATGAGTTGAATTACCCTACGCATGATTTGGAGTTAGTGGCCATTATCTTTGCTTTGAAGATATGGAGACATTATCTTTATGAAGAAAAATGTAAGATCTTTACGGATCATAAGAATCTTCAATATCTTTTCACTCACAGAGACCTTAATCTTTGACAGCGGAGATGGTTAGAACTGCTTAGTGATTATGATTGCACGATTGATTATCACCCTGGTTGTGCGAATATGGTAGCTAATGCACTTAGCAGAAAAACTCAGGGCTGTATTAATGCGTTGTACGCTAGTCGTGTTCCTCTTTTGGAAAATTTAAGATCAACTGGAGTGAGGTTAGAGGTAGAAGATCAGGAGGTAGCCTTACTTGATAATTTTCAAGTTAAGCCGATTTTAATTGATCGTGTACTTGAAGCCCAGATGGTTGATGAAGAGACCTAGGAAATAATTCAAGCAAGGAATCAGGGGAAAAAGAAAGACTTCAGAGTTCTAGAATCGGATGGCATGCTTATGCAGGAGAGTAGAATGTTTGTGCCGAATAATTTGGAATTAAAGAAAAAACATTCTTGATGAAGCGCATATCTCAGCTTATGCAATGCATCTAGGAGGTACTAAAATGTATCATACCACTCAACCATTTTATTATTGGCCGGGTATGAAAAGAAAGATAGCTGAGTATATGAATAGGTGTGCCATTTGCCAACAGGTTAAAGCTGAAAGGAAGAAGCCGTTTGGGTTGTTGCAGCCGCTTCCATTCCAGAGTGGAAATGGGAAAATATTACTATGGATTTTGTGTACAAGCTTCTGCGTACACATAATGGTTTTGATGGCATTTGGGTGATAGTTGATCGGCTTACTAAGTCAACGCATTTTATTCCAGTGAGGGAAAAGTATTCTTTGGGCCGATTAGCTGAATTACTCATATCGACGATTATGAAGTACCATGGTGTTCCAGTGAGTATTGTTTTGGATCGTGACCCAAGATTTACTTCTAAATTTTGGGTAGCTTTTCAGGAAGCTTTGGGTATGAGATTACTCTACAGTATGGCATATCATCCTCAGACAGACGGACAATCAGAGAGGACCATTCAGACGTTAGAGGATATGTTGAGATCTTTGGTGTTATAGTTTGGTGATGCTTAGCACAAGCGGTTGGATTTAATGGAATTTGCTTACAACAACAGCTTTCATTCGAGTTTAGGCATGTCACCATTTGAGGCACTATATGGTAAATCTTGTCATACACCCTTATGTTGGTCAGAGGTCGGAGAAAAAGTTTTGGTGGGCCCCAAGATTGTAGATGAGACTACTCAGAATGTTCAGGTAATTAAATCTAACCTGAAAGCGGCCCAGGATCGACAAAAGAGCTTAGCGGACAAGCATACCACTGACAGAGTGTATGAAGTTGGTGATTGGGTGTTTCTAAAGCTTACACCGTGGAGAGGTGTAGTACGGTTCAGAAAGAAAGGTAAGTTAAGTCCCAGGTATATTGGACCATATATGATATCCGAGCGAGTTGGTGAAGTGGCTTATAGGCTTGAGTTGCCTTCTGAGCTGGCTAAAGTGCATAATGTTTTTCATGTGTCTATGCTTCGTCATTACGTTGCGGATCCGTCGCATGTGATACCTCCTCAACCATTGGAAATTAATCCGGATTTGACATATGACGAGGAACCAGTAACGATTCTGGATTGGAAGGAAAAGGTTCTGAGGAACAAGATTGTGAGTTTAGTGAAAGTTTTGTGCATGAATCACTCAGCGGAGGAGGCTACTTGGGAGACAGAAGACCAAATGAGAGATTTGTATCCCCGCTTGTTTTATGGTTAATAGTGTTTGGGTTGTTGTTGTTGTGTAATTTCGGGACGAAATTTTCTTAAGGGGGGTAGGTTATGACAGCCCGTCTCGAATTATTTGTACCGTAAGTGCGAAAAGACTAAAATGCCCTTGGACGTTAATTGGTGTTGTGGGGTGTTGTTTAGTTGTTTCTTTTGGTTGTTGACTCATCTAGGACCACACACCCACACACATACACACCCATACCACACTCTCGTGCCTTCTCTCTCCTCCCTCTTTCGATTTTCTGCAACGTCTGTACAAATCGTACAGACAATACCAAACCAACCCATTTATGTGTAGATCAAGCTCGTGTTTAGTACCATCACCTTCATCTCGTCATCACGAACTCATATATACAAGTTTTTAGACGTGAAACCCTCGAAAACCTGAGAACCAGGGAACCCCGATTTTGTGCACTGTTCATGCACACGTGATCGTGGGGGTTTTAGAAGTTTTTAAGGTCATAGGAAGCTTTAGAATACTCTCACGAAGATCGAAGAAGCATTTTGGAAGAAATTGGACGTCGGGAAGGCCTGGAGTGGCGAGTTGCAGGTTTGGCCGGAATTTCATGGTTCCTCCGGCGAGATTCCGTGAATTTAAGGGCTTCAAAGTGGTAAGGTTTTGTTCTACTCATTGTAAACTTCATTTTGGTACCAATTTCATGGAATTTGGTTGAGAAATGAAAAAGATATGAAATTTTGAAAATTTTCCAATTTTCGACGAGAATTCGAGTTGCAGATGGCAGCGCTGACGGCGACGGCCGACGAGACTCACCGAAGAAGACAAGGGAATATTCCATTAAGTTAACAGAATATTCTTAACGACGTCAGGTTAGTTTTAACGGAATCTGTTATCGTTTAACGGAATATTCCCTAACAGCGGTTAGGGAATCCGTCAGTTTTGGCCGCGCGTGGGGGCACGTAGGGTTGTTCCCTAGCCGGCGCATGGAGCCTCGGAAAATTATTTTAAAAATATGAGGTTGTTCGTGAAGTTATTACCTAGTTTTGGTTATGTGCTTTAAATTGACATTTTTATAGTTGTTTCGCATATAGGTGAGACCTATCCTAAGGATGAGCGCAGTCACTTGAGACAAGGGGGTTACGACCCTTCCACATATCAGTGAGTGGGCTTTTGGTTTTCCGTATATACCTATATACTTGTGGTTTTTCCTAGAAAATAAAATGGAATGTTTATATGTCTTAAATGCCATGCATAGCATTTGCCTATTTATTTATGCATTAGTAGTTGCATATATGTATGTTTAGTGTTGCAGACGCACAAGTAAGTGTTAGATAAGTTTATGGTTTATGGTTGTGAATTAGTGGTTATGTGAGATGAATAGAGAGCTCATAACCTGCACCTCCGGTGTTAGTGCTCCCATACAGAGTAGGGCACAATCCAAGTTGGGTGCATAATCCTGTCGTACAGAGCACTATAGGTGGTTCCGACTTGTAGGTGACCCGCGATTATTTGCCTAATCTTCACATGATCATAGCACTTGAGCATATTTATTTACACCCAGTCCTGTCGTATAGACCATTTTAGGTGGTTTTGACTCGTGTGCATGTATAGTTAGTGAGTTGGGGATTTGAGCTCTAGATTCAGCCGTACAGGTCACGTTAGGTGACTCCGGCTGACATGTTACTTGCATTGATTGACATTACTTAGGTTACTTACATTTTATGTGGAGGCATTCGACATGGCATATTGCTGAACATGTTTTCAATATTTGTGTATATTCTATTTTCTGGGAAACTATACAGGCTTTACGGCGAGGGGTTAGAACTTTTGATAATGAAATGATTTTGAAAAGCTTTGTTTTTACCCACTCACACTTTCTGTTTTGCGCCCCTCCAGGTTCTAGTTTGGTTTGCTCTTTTGGTGGCTTACGAGGAATCCACGGCATATCTGATAGACTATCACCAGTGTAGGACCACCTCTGGGTGTGTTTAGTTAGTGTTTGTTCCTCTGGACTGCAATAGGCTTTCTGTGCTCTGAATATTGTTTTTCACACTTGCACTTGTACGTTAATTACATTGTTTAGTAGTTTGGTTTTTATTTATTCGTACTTTTATTATTATATTTTGCTTCCGCATTGTGCATATGGCTACGTCACCCTCACGTGACGGCCATCACGTCTTGATTTTGGTCAGGGTGTGTCAGCAATGATTTCAGCTTTATTGATTTTAATTTTTTTTATAATTAATGGTCTTTTATATGTGTTAATTTCTTATAAACTATTATTTGGTTGAGTCTATAATCTTCAGTCGAACATTCCAACCATCACAACCAAACCTTCCATCCATTCAAAGTATGTATTAAATCTTCATGGCCAATAACTTCACTTCCAAAATCCAATTCACCACGTGAGGGAAGGATTTATGAGTAGAACGACGGGTACCGTCAGTGATCATTGAAAAAAAAAGCCAAGAAGAATAATACGATTGGGACTAAATTTGTGCAAGCATAGTTTCATTTGACAAAAATGTGTTCCCAATTTAATAGGCCATTACTACTTAGCAGAACAAATTAGTTTTCATATTGAAACCAACATAAATCTAAGCAACATACACATTTTAATAGTAAATAAATCGAAAAGCAGATTAATAACCACATCACAAATTCCCCCAGATTAAATAGTGATGTTACGTCACCTACAGGAGCAGAAGGGTGGTGTGCGGTTGCGCTGTGGCCTTGTACCAAGAAGGATCACGACACTTAGGACGACATTTGCTTGCCATTTAACCAGAAATTACCCATCGGATTTCTGAAACTCATCGAAAAAAAGCAAATGTTAGGATTACCTTTGATTTACCTCAAAATTAACTGAAATCCAACATGCAATACCTGAATTTATCTCTTGGGAGTGAGAGGAGTCGTTTCCAGGTAATGGCAAGGGCCAATTCACCTGCGGATTTGGAATTTAAGATCTGATACCTTCCCTCCAATTCGAAAAAGCTCTGGAAGGTCGTGAAATTGCCCATGAATATCGATTGTAAGTACATGCAAATAAATAATAATAAGTGTCTAACCCATATAATTTGAAAGATCCACACTAGCGTTACCAATTCAAATGAAGGACAATAATAACGCTTTTTTCCCATACAAAATAAAATAACAGTGAAGTATGTACTGTAATACAAATATAATAAGAGACTAAAGAAACCAAAATCTTCACCTGAACATTGCTTTCTCCCATTAGAATTTCCTTTGCTTTCTCGCATAACATTCTCACCTACAATGAAGCAATGAAGAAACGATCATGTACAGATAAATGGTTTTGATACTAAAAGACAGGAGATAAGTTAAAAAATAAAATAGAAAACATAATATAACTTAAAATGTGCTTAAACAAACCATTATCGCATATAGCCAAGTTCTATACAGAGGTAAAAGTCATGGATTGTACTTTAGTCCATTTCACATAGTTTACTTTGTATGTGCATAAGATAATTCATTTTGAAAATTACAACTGCCTTATCTTAAAGTGGCAATACAACTGCCTTATCTATAGTCAAATCGCTAAAATATTTATAGAATCCAATACATTTTTAAAATAAAGGAGAAGCATGCTGTCAGACAATTTGGTTTTTCACGTTATCAGCTCAAAGGTCCCCTTGCCAAAATACATTCTTCGACTGTAATAGATTTATAAGACTATAAGATTTTGTTTGGTACTCTATTTGAATCTAACTTTTTAAATTCAAAATCAATTTTTAAGTTTTAGACCTTAAAAACTTGTTTGATAAAACTATTTTTAAAAACTGAACTCAAGATTAACTTTAAAATATAATCTACTCTCTAAAAACATAAAAAGTGAGTTTTTAGAGTTT
Source organism: Pyrus communis (assembly GCF_963583255.1). NCBI lineage: Eukaryota > Viridiplantae > Streptophyta > Magnoliopsida > Rosales > Rosaceae > Pyrus > Pyrus communis. The sequence goes on from NC_084811.1 coordinate 27,317,793, forward strand.
TTAAACTTGAACTCACTCATTTCTTTTATCTCCCTCCTTCCCTTTCACTCCAAATCTATCTATCTCTTTTCTTCTCTCTCTCTCTCCTCTTTTTTTTTTTTTTTTTACCTTTTTCGTCTTCCCTCCAATATGCTCTCTTCATTCTCTCGGTTCTTTGTCTCACTCCTTTTCCTCTCTATCTCGTCTAACCCATCTCTTCTTTCTCTTTTCTTCAATCATCTCTTACTTTCTTTCCTTATTTCTCCTCTTTTTTCCTCTCATGCGACCCTCTCTGTTTAAATCTCTTTGCTTAGTTTAAGTCGTAAGATTTAAAAATGTTAAATCGCAAACCAATCAAATTTTTGAGTCTTAAAAAAAATTATTTTTAAGAAATATTTTGAGAAATGGTAAAAAATTTCAAATAGAATACCAAATAGGGCCTAAGTATCCCCCTCTTTTTAAGCCATATCTAACTAATATCATGTCATTCCGGAAATGGCCTATCTACTATTTCCCGCAAGATACAGATTAGATTTTGTAGTAAATTCAAGATGCAACTGTACCAATTATAACTTTCCCGTGCACAAAATCATCAAATTGTATTGCTTAACAATCTTTATCCCTCTTTCTATTAAAGACTCTGAACACCGGGCATCTCGCTCCAAATCATGACAAAATGATTCGTATCTAAAACTGATTATGGCAAAAAGAAATTTCCAAGCCCAAGAAGCTTTTGTATCACACTTACAGAGCTCATGAGTTGTCCCAAAAATTGGTAAACAAATCAAAGGCACAAAAAAAATTTAGACGAAATAAGGCATTTAATTTAAAATCACAATAAACAGAACTTGAATTACATCACTTCAAACACAAATAAAGAAAATGAAATATTCCTCATATGGTGGCCAAGAAAACCAAAAAAAGTGCAGAACTTTTTCCCTTGAGAAAATGTTGTAGTAAGCATAATCGTTTTCCAGAGTTCAACAACGCAATACCCAAGCATATAAGATTTAAGATATTCAGATCCATATTAAAGATGAATTGACCCATTAAATGAATACCAATTTTCACACATTTGTATACTGACCAATAAAACAATACTTCATACACTATCCATGCAACCGAGGCAATGACTGTGACTGCCAAGGCATTTGAGAACTTCCATTCAACCAGAACCCCGTCGCTTCTTCTGTTTCGGATTCTTCAGATTCCTCTCTTTTGGAGACACTTTCCCCATCTATAAATCTTCAATCTCTCAATTCAATCAGAAAAGCCTAAGCAAGCATAAGCTATTGACCCCATACTACCTTTAATCGCTTTCGACATTAAGAATTATGGGCACATTATTTTTTTTCTTTTTGTTGTCGGATATGGGTTTTAATATGATTAACAATCTTAATTTTCCAGTTTATGTCTCACCATTAGAACTATTTCCAGTTTATGTCTAACAATCTTAATTTTTCTAGTATCTTACATGCGTTGGTCCTTTCCCAAGTACGAAGGCAATTAACGAAATGGTTAAGATGCATATATATGGTATATAAAGTACAATTGGTGAAGCTACACAGCGTTAAATTTGAAATAATCTGGGGCTGGCTGGGACAACTCATGTTTAGTTCAAAATTCAAAAAGTAGCGTTCCAATGATTTTTTCAACAGAAATATTCCTTGCAGAAGGTGCTATCCAAGTCAAAAAGTCCTCCAAATCACAAGTATCTGAATCCGTTTCAAGATAATTTGACATCTTGAGCACAAGACTGTTGTTGAGACCAGGCAATATTGCTGAAGAGCAGGTATTTCTGAATTCTGTTGGAAAGATGACGTTCTTCAAATCAGCGACAATGAGGTCCAGATTCTTGGAGCGACCAAATTCTTTAAGAAAACCTGCCAGTAGGGGTAAATGTTTCCATGGCCCGATGAAGGCAGTCGGAAATTGTATGTCCCAGAAGTCCAACAGTAAGATGGTGGCCTCCCATAAATTTGGAGCTTTCAGGTATCGTTTGGTATGCAGACGGGACGGGACGGAACGGAATGGGACGGGACGGGACGAGACAGGACGGAACGGAACGGAGCGGGAGCAAAGATGCCCTCGGATGGAAACAAGGAGGAAGAAGAAGGAGACGGAGAGGTTATAATTTTGTGTTCCATAGGTGTGGAACGAGTCGTTCCAGGGGGGTGTGGTGGAACGAAAATTCATCCAAAACTCGTCTCGTGGAACAGCTTGTTCCATCCGTTTTAGGCGCACCAAACGTGGGACGGAACGCCTTGTCCCACTATGTTCCGTCCCGTCCCACGTACCAAACGGTACCTCAAAGAAATCTTGGCCGTTAAGTAACCAATGAAATATAAAGAATTCAGATTAGGAGTATTGATGGTGGCCTCCAAACTACGATGAGATTCAATAAAGCGTAAGTTTTTCAGGTGACGAGCATGAATGTTGATATGTTTCAAGTTATGGGAATTGGTCAACATTATCCTCTCAACGGGAAGAAACTTTGATGAAACAAACGTAAAAGATTCAAGATCTACCGTGTGGTCAACTTGAATATCTTGAGCCTTGCAATACTTGACTTCCAAGAACTTGAGACTGTAACTTGAAATATAAAACATGGAGAGTGCGTCTTCTTGATCATCTTCAAAAGAACATGAAGTTAATGACAAGTATTCAATACAAGGGCACTCACAAATTAAGGAACGGAGGGCGTGCCTATCAAAGCGAACATTGTTGAGGGACATTGTTTTCAAGGAGGGAAGAAGCCGTCTTATATGATCTATAGGACGTCCACTATTGGCACTGCGTATGTCCTTTATTCTCACATACGCCAAATTGAGAGTAGTTATAGATGTTGCATCAAGAAAGGTGGTTCTAGATAAGCAGTAGTAGTTTTCATTCTCATGCCAATCCTTCTGAAATAATCTATCAAGCCGGAGGCTTATATCTAACTCTTTGACGTTTCTATCTAACGAACAAGTTAATAACTTATCAACGATGCTAGGGTCCTCTCTAAACAAGTAACCCTTCATATGAAGCCTCAGTTTAAGTAACTTCAGCTTCTTTTGCTTATCATTCCCACAAGATCTCAAATATCTTATCAAGATGTTGATGAACTTCCTATGTTTATCACCTTGGTTGTCTCGACAATCAATGCTTTCCTCATAGTCACCCTCGTCGAAATCCAAGACGGAGCTCGAACACCACACACCTTCCCATTGCTTGGAAAGAAAACTCATACGGACGGCAGCTTTGGTGGGAAGAATTTGGAAGATATTGTGCTTAACGAGGTCAGGTAAGTGAAGGCATGCCATGACGTACGTTTCGGCTACGTTTGATGTTCTTTTGTATTTGGGTCGGGGGTTTGTGGATGGAAGACTAAGCCTATTTATAAATGTTAATTAATATCCTTGAAGGATACCAAACCGCAACTAGTACGAAATCATACCGGTTTGTCGTATACAATTTGGCAAAACAGGCATTCTTTTTTATAATAATTTCGTAATATTAAGGTTTCCTAACAATATGAAACTAGCTAATTAATTTTGGAATGGGGTCCAATGGCAGCTCGCTTCCAACCTACGACGACGAAGAAGATTTCAGCTTCCTCAAGGACCCCGCCAACCACAGAGCCGCCGCGCCACACCATCCAGATCCAGGCAACCATGAAGATCTTGATAACTTCTTCGATGTCGACGAGAATGCTTTCAGGAGATGATGGCAGCCCCAAGACTTGTAGTTGGGTTGATGCCATTTCCGGTGATGGGGGTGGTGGCCAAGTGCAATAAGAACACGGCGAACCTAATACGCAACGGAGTCAAATCAAATCCAAACCCATTAAAATTCACCACAAATTAATCAAAATACCAAATCAAACACCAACAAAAACAATCAAAATCACAAGTTCTATCTCATAAAGAAAAAAAAAAACACATGATGAGATGGTGGAAAAGGGTAGAGGATCCTCTCCGGATCCACTATGTGGGGATCCTATCCACACATCCTAACCGTTTATCGTATATTATGTGGTCAATTTTCGTTAGGTACTATTTGTTTTTAATTTTAAATAAAAAAGTCAAATGATTTCTGACCGCACGATACACGATGAATGACTAAGATGTGAGGATCCATAGAATCCCCACATTTGGATCTGAATGGGATCCAATTCCATGGGAAATGGAGGAATGGGGTGGGGCGTAACTAGACCTGGCAATTTCTTACACGACACGTAAACAATACGAAAATAATGGGTTTCGGGTCAACACGATAACTAATCGGGTCACACGATAATAACCTGTTAATAACGGGTCCTTAAGAGGTTTACACGAGAGTGACACGCGGGTAACCTGTTTCGACACGATAAGAAAAATGCTATTTTGATGATTTTAATTTTTTAAACTACTAAAAAAAACTTACTATAAAATGCAATAGATATAATGAATATGTATATATTGTTTATTAATTATTATTCTATTATTATTCTATATAAATTTTAAATTTTAAGTTTTATTTATTTATTTATTTTTATAGTATATTATAGGCAAAGATTGAGATTAAAAATCATAAAACACATTAAAAATAAAAATATCAAGTAATTTAAAAATACCAAACACATAAAAAAATTATAATAATTAATTTCCCGCCTAATATTTCAAGAGTTTCATCCATTTCCTGCCTAATGTTTGAAAAATTTTGTAGCCTATATCCATCCATTTCCCGTCTAATATTTAACCCAAAGAAACTCTAAGTGTTAGTTAATGTATCGTTTTGATGGGATACGCATCCTATGAATCTAATTTCAATTATCCAACCGTCAAACTTGTTTATATATGCTTCGAGATTGCATACGCCAAAATTTTCAAAAAACAAACATTCAGAGATCAAGTAATGAGACAAAACTTTTCGATGGTTATAAACGAAAAATCACGATTTAAAAGTTATTTAACTCTGACTTTGATGATTTTTTACAACTACACTCCTTGACCCTATATGAATACAATGAATGAATTTGATCTTCAATTTAAAATATTTACACTAGTGGATACCACAAAATCTTATGTTATACTTGATGAAAGTATAAATAAACTCTAAGTGTTAGTGAATCTATCGTTTTGATGGGATACGCATCCTACGAAACTAATTTCAACAATCCAACCGTCAAACTTGTTTATATATGCTTCGAGATCGCATACGTCAAAAATTGAAAAAAACAAACATTTAGAGATCAAGTAACGAGACAAAATTTTTCGACGGTTATAAACGACAAATCACGATTTAACGGTTATTTTAACTCTAAATTTGATGATTTTTTATAGCTACACTCCTTGACCCTATATGAATACAATGAATGAATTTGATCTTCAATTTAAAATATTTACAATAGCGGATACCACAAAATCTTAAGAGTTGAAAGTATAAATAAACTCTTAAGTGTTAGTGAATCTATCGTTTTGATAGGATACACATCCTACGAAACTAATTTCAACGATCCAATCGTCAAACTTGTTTATATATGCTTCAAGATCGCATATGCCAAAAATTGAAAAAAACAAACATTCAGAGATCAAGTAACGAGACAAAACTTTTCGACGGTTATAAATGAAAAATCACGATTTAACGGTTATTTTAACTCTGATTTTGATGATTTTTTACAGCTACACTCATTGACTCTATATGAATACAATGAATGAATTTGATCTTCAATTTAAAATATTTACACTAGACGAAAGTATAAATAAACTATCAAGTGTTAGTAAATCTATCGTTTTGATGGGATACGCATCCTACGAAACTAATTTCAACGATCCAACCGTCAAACTTGTTTATATATGCTTCGAGATCGCATACGCCAAAAAATTGCAAAAAAACAAACATTCATAGATCAAGTAATGAGACAAAACTTTTCGACGGTTATAAACGAAAAATAACGATTTAATGGTTATTTTAACTCTGATTTTGATGATTTTTTACAGCTACACTCCTTGACCCTATATGAATACAATGAATGAATTTGATCTTCAATTTAAAATATTTACACTAGTTGATACCACAAAATCTTATGTTCTACTTGATGAAAATATAAATAAACTATTAAGTGTCAGTAAATCTATCGTTTTGATGGGATACACATCCTACGAAACTAATTTCAACGATCCAACCGTCAAACTTGTTTATATATGCTTCGAGATTGCATACGCCAAAAATTGCAAAAAAAAAACATTCATAGATCAAGTAATGAGACAAAACTTTTCGACGGTTATAAACGAAAAATCACGATTTAACGGTTATTTTAACTCCGATTTTGATGATTTTTTACAGCTACAGCCCTTGACCCTATATGAATACAATGAATGAATTCGATCTTCAATTTAAAATATTTACACTAGTGGATACCACAAAATCTTATGTTATACTTGACGAAAGTATAAATAAACTCTTAAGTGTTAGTGAATTTATCGTTTTGATGGGATACGCATCCTACGAAACTAATTTCAACAATCCAACCGTCAAAATTGTTTATATATGCTTCAAGATCGCATACACCAAAAATTACAAAAAAAAAAACATTCAGAGATCAAGGAATGAGACAAAACTTTTCGACGGTTATAAACGAAAAATCATGATTTAACGGTTATTTTAACTTCGATTTTGATGATTTTTTACAGCTACACTCCTTAACCTTATATGAATACAATGAATGAATTCGATCTTCAATTTAAAATATTTACACTAGTGGATACCACAAAATCTTATGTTATACTTAATGAAAGTATAAATAAACTCTAAGTGTTAGTTAATGTATCGTTTTGATGGGATACGCATCCTAAGAAACTAATTTCAATGATCCAACTGTCAAACTTATTTATATATGCTTCGAGATCGCATACGCCAAAAATTGCAAAAAACAAACATTCAGAGATCAAGTAACGAGACAAAACTTTTCGACGGTTATAAATGAAAAATCACGATTTAACGGTTATTTTAACTCTGATTTTGATGATTTTTTACAGCTACACTCCTTGATCTTATATGAATACAATGAACTAATTTGATCATCAATTTAAAATACTTACAGAAGTGGATACCACAAAATCTTATGTCATAATGATTTATGAAAATTGAGGATTTTGTAAAAGGAATAACATGTAAGCTTTGAGTTCTGTTGGCAAGGTTACATGGTCGTTTAGATTTTTAAAACCCTCCAAATCTCAAGAACAATTTTATTTATTTGAGTGAAAAATTAATAAAATTAATAATAATTATTGTAGAAGTGTGAAAAATGTAATCACTCGTAATGAAAAGCTTTACAAGTTTCATTAAGGGGTCAACTCTGAAATTTAGTATGTATATACTCATTTGGTATTATATTTTACATTTTTTTGGGTCAAATTATGTTTTTCATTTTCATTTTTATTGATTTAAAATATATTTTTCTTAACGGGTAACGGGTCGGGTCATATTACTTGAAAATATTAATGGGTTGATTTCAGGTTGGGTCATATTACCCGTTTACTTTAACGGGTATTACACGACACGACCCGTTAAGTTATTGGGTATGACACGAAAACAACACGAACACAAGAAATACGACACGAATGCCAGGTTTAGGCATAACAGAAGATGATGGGAGGAATCTAGGTTTTTTTTTATTTATTTTTATTTTTTATAATTTCATTGGGTACATTCTCTTCTCTTGTTCCTTAATCCATGTTCCTAGATTTTATTCTATACTAGTATTTGTAACTTTTTCCAAATTTTTTTTAACCATGTATAACTTTTTCATGTAAGATTTATATAGGGTGAGTTACCTTTTACCCTCTCAAGTATGGAGTCAATTGCAACCTCATGAAATATCTTTAAAACATTTCAATTTCATACATTTAGTTATATTTTTTTTTCAGTTTCATACATCTGTTAAGAAATCTATTAAGTTAACCGTTAAGTGATGACGTGGCAGATATAGGCTGTCAACTTTGCATCATGTGAATAAAAATAATAAAAAAGGATTATTTAATAAAAAATCAATTTAAATTATAATTAAAAACTAAAAAAATTGAAAAGAGGATCTGGGCAAAGCTTGGCCTAATAACCCCATCTCTTCCTCGACTCCATCTCATCTCCTATGTGCTTGTCTTCAATCGAGAATTTGATTCTTGGTTTGGTTTGGGAAGCTTCTTCTGCCGCTGCCTTCTCCTCGATTCGACTCCAACAAGTCTATCAACGATCTCACAACTCGCTCGTAGCTCGGTTCATTCCGTCACTCTCGAGTTCAATCTCAACATGACTCAGTAAGGCGAGAGGCATATTTGGCGGTGGGGCTCCACCTGGTTCAACCCCAACACCTCGATTCCGTCCGACGAGGTGCATGTGGACAACCCCCAAGCCTCAATGTTCCTGTGCTGGACCTTTGCGCAGTTCGGAGCAAATGAGGTAGCAAAAGACTTGCCAAAATAGTGATTGACGGCGACGCTGAACGAGGAACCATGTCAGCATAAATGTGGACTCTACATTTTTTATTCATATGTTGCAAAGTTGGCAACCATTTCAGAATAAACTAGAAAATATGTCTGAGCGCTAATACGGAACTTGAATGTATCACCTTAACTGCATGAATAAGACACATTTTATCTGAATAAATTCAACACAATCATGAATGAACAAAGGGATATACGAGTGAATGGGGTCAGTAAGATATGCAGCTTTGTTTTTATATACATTCAACTTAGATGACATGAAAAGATATTGTACAATTAACATGACGAAACTGAACGTTTTGTTTCCCTAATAAATAGAAGAAACAGAAGCAACATGCAATTCACACAAATCTTGCCCCTGCCGTCAAGGTGGCAAAATATATATCCTATAGGTTCGGCACATGTTTTAGCAGTTGACAGAAAAACATAAAAATTGTTTCGTTCTTATTCTAGCATCTAAGTTTTCAAGCACAAACATGCAAAGCAAAAAAACATGTAGGACGCCTATTTCCATAAGAAATAGAAGTCTGAGAAGTGTATTTTAGTTTAGAGAATATGCATGTATTTTCTAATAGTGAAAACATGAGCAAATATGATTGGGCAGAAATATGAGAGTAAAAAATCCAAACCTCAGGAATATGATTGTATTACAGCAAATATGATTGGGTTGTCTCGAGGATCAAATGGGGACTCGAGATTTTGGTAATTGTGTAGAAGAAAAAGAACACCAATGGAACATTCCTAGAAACTAACCCTCAAACCCATCCAAATCAGATCAACTAATCAACAAAATTAGCCCAATCAATAACCCTAAATTTACTCAACCAAATTTGCCCAATCAATGATCCTTAAGGATAAGATTATTTTTAACTAGACACAAATTCACATGCTAGTCATTTGATACATTTAACTAATTCTGCAAGTTGTAAATGATTAAGAATAATTTAGAATCATACCAATCCGATTCTAGCTCATCTGGTTCCTCTCTCATCCGCAACTTTGTATTTGAAAAGCTGAGTAGCCAAGTTTGGAGAAGTCGTTAAATAATCACTATCTGAGGATTGAGAATAACCTATATTCACATTGCACAAAATTCTATGGAAAATGGAGCAAATTAACATATTTAAAATAAGTATTAAGATGCAAATATTCTCAAGATAAATTAAGCAGAAAAATGAATACACTTTACCAATTGTCAGACATTGCTAATTGCCAATATTGCAAGATAATGAATTCTATGAACGAAAAAAATGTTTTGCAACTTCAACTTACAATGCCAAAGAAGCTCCATAAAAGTAGTAGCTTCCTCCTTACTTCATGCATCTGTTGATCATGGAAATTATAAAAATCCATCCAATCAAGAGACATTGTAAAAGCTGTGAGAAGGTGAATATGCAACAAAGAATCTAAGATATACCAGACAAATTTACGATTCCATTATAATTTCACATAAAAAAAGATCAAATTTTGATTCAAACAAAGCAATCTCATCTGTTACAGATCGGACCAACCAAAAAAAACTTCTATTAACATGATTTTCAACCCAACTATAAAAAGGAGCTATAACAGCACAATCAATATCTTTTCAACCCAACCGAAAAGAAACTGATTGTATGTCATAAGTTTGTAAACACGGAGAACATGTATCATATTTCATGACTAATTAAAAGCTTACAAATGTCAGGTAAGAATATACGTAAGTTCAAATGCCAGAATGCAAATGAAGACAATTCACTCCATTGTGTTCAGCAGGGGAATAAAAAGTGAGGAAAATAGTATGCTAGTGATTCGTACCTTTAACTTGATCTGATGGCAGGGCATTGAATGTTGACTGAACAAAATTTTGCACGTAATGAGGTTGCATAAAAACATTCACCTGAAAAGTTAAACCCACCATTACATGAAGGTAAATAAGGAAAATCCAATCCAATAATCACCACAATCTGAGAAGTGTATTTTAGTTTAGAGAACATGCATGTATTTTCTAACAGTGAAAACATGAGCAAATATGATTGGGCAGAAACATATAATGGACAGAAACATAAAAGTAAAAAATCCAAACCTCAAGAATATGATTGTATTACAGCAAATACGATTGGGTCGTACTCGAGGATCAAATGGGGACTTTAGATTTTGGTAACTGTGTAGAAGAAAAAGAACACCAATGGAACATTCCTAGAAACTAACCCTTGAACCCATCCAAATCCGATCAACTAATCAACCAAATTAGCCCAATCAATAACCCTAAATTTTCTGAACCAAATTTGCCCAATCAATAATCCTTAAGGATAAGATTATTTTTAACTATACACAAATTCACATGCTAGTCATTTGATACATTTAACTAATTCTACAAGTTGCATTTCTGTAAATGGGAATGAAAATGTAACTTTCGATCTTATACTTTTAGAACCAATACACATCTCAAATGTGGGAGTCTCAAAAGTTGTTTCATTTATTTCATTCCAAAGAAATTTTTTGTTCGAACAGATATTCGAACAAAGTACTCTCTGATTGACACTCACTTAAACACCTTAGAAGAACTCACGTTTTCTCTACCTGAAAATGAGTTTAGGTGTCACATCCCGGCCCGGGACGGATCACTTCCCAAGCCCGCTCCACCACCGTAGCACGATATTGTCCGCTTTGGGCTTACCATTCCCTCACGGTTTTGTTTTTGGGAACTCACGAGCAACTTTCTAGTGGGTCACCCATCATGGGATTGCTATAGCCCCCTTCTCGCTTAACTTCGGAGTTCCGATAGAACTCGAAGCCAGTGAGCTCCCAAAAGGCCTCGTGCTAGGTAGGGATGAGAATATACATTTAAGGATCATTCCCCTGGGCGATGTGGGATGTCACAATCCACCCCCCTTAGGGGCCCGACGTCCTCGTCAGCACACCATGGTCAGGGTTAGGCTCTGATACCAATTGTCACATCCCGGCCCGGGGCGGATCACTTCCCGAGCCCGCTCCACCACCGTAGCACGATATTGTCCGCTTTGGGCTTACCATTCCCTCACGGTTTTGGGAACTCACGAGCAAATTCCCAGTGGGTCGCCCATCATGGGATTGCTCTAACCCCCTTCTCGCTTAACTTCGGAGTTCCGATAGAACCCGAAGCCAGTGAGCTCCCAAAAGGCCTCGTGCTAGGTAGGGATGAGAATATACATTTAAGGATCATTCCCCTGGGCGATGTGGGATGTCACATTAGGGATATGAAAAAACTGCGTAATACCAAAAGCATAAACCACACTAATACAATCAATAACTAAACTAACAATATATTCAACAATTTGTCAAAAACACCATCAAATTAAACACCCTTAAACCATAAAAACCAAAGGAACAAACCATATAATTAATGAGTGGTGAGTGCAGACTTTCTGGCATTTAGGGCACCAATTATCCTAACAGAGAACGCGTTTTGGTCCTCCTTTGCCATTTCCTCCTCATCCCCTGAATCCTCATCACATGCACGTTCCAATGCCGTCTCGAGAAGCGCCTTAGCAAACACTGGGGAGGAAAAACTAATTAATTTTTTTAAAACAAATATTAGTGCAATACAGAAATACATCATCTATAATAAGCAAACACGCGAATGCCTGAAAACACTATAAGTCTAATACTTTTTCCCTTGAGAAAATGTTGTAGTAAAGCATAATCGTTTTCCAAAGTTCAACAACGCAATACCCAAGCATATAAGATTTAAGATATTCAGATCCATATTAAAGATGAATTGACCCATTAAATGAAAACCAATTTTCACACATTTGTATACTGACCAATAAAACAATACATCCTACACTATCCATGCAACCGAGGCAATGACTCTGACTGCTAAGGCATTTGAGAACTTCCGTTCAACCAGAATCCCGTCGCTTCTTCTGTTTCGGGTTCTTCAAATTCCTCTCTTTTGGAGACACTTTCCCCATCTATAAATCTTCAATCTCTCAATTCAATCAGAAAAGCCTAAGCAAACATAAGCTATTGACCCATACTACCTTTAATCGCTTTCGACATTAAGAATTATGGGCACATTATTTTTTTTTCTTTTTGTTGTCGGATATGGGTTTTAATATGATTAACAATCTTAATTTTCCAGTTTATGTCTCACCATTAGAACTATTTCCAGTTTATGTCTAACAATCTTAATTTTCCTAGTATCTTACATGCGTTGGTCCTTTCCCAAGTACGAAGGCAATTAACGAAATGGTTAAGATGCATATCTATGGTATATAAAGTACAATTGGTAAAGCTACACAGCGTTAAATTTGGAATAATCTGGGGCTGGCTGGGACAACTCATGTTTAGTTCAAAATTCAAAAAGTAGCGTTCCAATGATTTTTTCAACAGAAATATTCCTTGCAGAAGGTGCTATCCAAGTCAAAGAGTCCTCCAAATCACAAGTATCTGAATCCGTTTCAAGATAATTTGACATCTTGAGCACAAGACTGTTGTTGAGACCAGGCAATATTGCTGAAGAGCAGGTATTTCTGAATTCTGTTGGAAAGATGACGTTCTTCAAATCAGCAACAATGAGGTCCAGATTCTTGGAGCGACCAAATTCTTTAAGAAAACCTGCGAGTAGGGGTAAATGTTTCCATGGCCCGATGAAGGCAGTCAGAAATTGTATGTCCCAGAAGTCCAACAGTAAGATGGTGGCCTCCCATAAATTTGGGGCTTTCAAAGAAATCTTGGCGGTTAAGTAACCAATGAAATATAAAGAATTCAGATTAGGAGTATTGATGGTGGCCTCCAAACTACGATGAGATTCAATTAAGCGTAAGTTTTTCAGGTGATGAGCATGAATGTTGATATGTTTCAAGTTATGGGAATTGGTCAACATTATCCTCTCAACGGGAAGAAACTTTGATGAAACAAACGTAAAAGATTCAAGATCTACCGTGTGGTCAACTTGAATATCTTGAGCCTTGCAATACTTGACTTCCAAGAACTTGAGACTGTAACTTGAAATATAAAACATGGAGAGTGCGTCTTCTTGATCATCTTCAAAAGAACATGAAGTTAATGACAAGTATTCAATACAAGGGCACTCACAAATTAAGGAACGGAGGGCGTGCCTATCAAAGCGAACATTGTTGAGGGACATTGTTTTCAAGGAGGGAAGAAGCCGTCTTATATGATCTATAGGACGTCCACTGTTGGCATTGCGTATGTCCCTTATTCTCACATACGCCAAATTGAGAGTAGTTATAGATGTTGCATCAAGAAAGGTGGTTCTAGATAAGCAGTAGTAGTTTTCATTCTCATGCCAATCCTTCTGAAATAATCTATCAAGCCGGAGGCTTATATCTAACTCTTTGACGTTTCTATCTAACGAACAAGTTAATAACTTATCAACGATGCTAGGGTCCTCTCTAAACAAGTAACCCTTCATATGAAGCCTCAGTTTAAGTAACTTCAGCTTCTTTTGCTTATCATTCCCACAAGATCTCAAATATCTTATCAAGATGTTGATGAACTTCCTATGTTTATCACCTTGGTTGTCTCGACAATCAATGCTTTCCTCATAGTCACCCTCGTCGAAATCCAAGACGGAGCTCGAACACCACACACCTTCCCATTGCTTGGAAAGAAAACTCATACGGACGGCAGCTTTGGTGGGAAGAATTTGGATGATATTGTGCTTAACGAGGTCAGGCAAGTGAAGGCATCCCATGACGTCCGCTTCGGCTACGTTTGATGTTCTTTTGTATTTGGGTCGGGGGTTTGTGGATGGAAGACTAAGCCTATTTATAAATGTTAATTAATATCCTTGAAGGATACCAAACCGCAACTAGTACGAAATCATACTGGTTAGGAAACCATTGTCGTATACAATTTGGCAAAACCGGCATTCTTTTTTATCATAATTTCGTAATATTAAGGTTTCCTAACAATATGAAACTAGCTAATTAATTTTGGAATAGGGTGCAATTGCGGCTTCAATATATAATATAGTTTCTGTTAAGATATTCTATATATTAAGAATTTTTGCAGTATATGAAACTAGCCAATATATTCTATTATATTAAACCCTCAACCCTCAACCGTCAACCATAGACCCCCTCAACCCTAAACCCTTTGTCACGCTGCTTCTGTTAATCATTTATCATTCCTTATTCCTCTCATACGCAGACACTGTTCTAAAATTGAAGGGGGAACGGCACTGTGCAATTTGGGTAGATTTCACTTTATTTACGAAATTACCACTAAAGCTTCCAGTCAACGATTTTAATTTATTTACGAAATTACCACTGAAGCTCCTGGCTTTAGAAATTTTTTATTGTGTAAAATGACCAGACATCCCCTCTCAACTTCAGATCACACGGTTAGGATGCTGAGTTAAAGGGGTAGGATCGTCATTTAACACAATAGGGTTTCGGATTGATTGGGGTTAGGTTCCTCCTCGTCACTTCGTTCTTTCTTCGGCGCAGGCAAGGCCATGCCGATCCTGGCATGGTTGAGTGGAAAGGAGACAGTGAGAGAAGGAGAGAGTGACAGTGAGAGAAAGAGAGAGTGGTTGTCCGGATAATAGGGAGAGAAACAGAGAGGGAGGGGTTGGGATGGTGAACAGAGCCAAGTAAGGTCCCTTAGTCCATTAATCGTTCTGGATCGTCCGTTCCCTTTTGCGTGTCGGATGAGTGGCTAGATTTCGAAAGCTAAGTTCCAATTTTTATTGGATTCTTTACTGTTAGCATGGATTATCATGATTTCTGCCTTTTTGCTGTGAATTATTTCCGGATTTTGTTGCACTGTTAGAGCAAC
Organism: Pyrus communis; assembly: GCF_963583255.1. NCBI lineage: Eukaryota > Viridiplantae > Streptophyta > Magnoliopsida > Rosales > Rosaceae > Pyrus > Pyrus communis. The sequence goes on from NC_084811.1 coordinate 27,333,005, forward strand.
TCTGTGAAACCTTTCCCTAGGCAATACACTATGCTATCCACCTGGTGAACAGTAATTGTCTTTTGTATCTTCACCGTTGCACTTCAATAACCCTGGCAATAGGCAATAAAATATTAGTATTTTTATTTATTTATAAAATAATACAAAATAATTTTAATTGTAATTTCGGATAAGATTTTTAATCGTTCTCGTTGCGCCACGTGTCATTTTTTGAAGTATTATTAAATAATAAAAAATAATTTTATTTGTAATTTCGGATTAGATTTTTAATCGTGGTGTAAGGTATATGATAATGAGAAGGTATTTATAGAAAAGTAAAAACAATTTTTTAAAAAAAAATTCAATTTTTTTTCTGATTTTTTACAATTTTTTTTTAATTTTTATTCAATTAATTAATCTCTGCCATTGGATATAAAAAAATTTAAATTCCAACACTCCAGATTGTGCAACGTGTCACAATGGTAACTTTTCTTAATTTTAAAACTATTTTTTCTTTTATTTATTTATTTATTTATAAAGCCTATTCAATATCGACCGTTGATCTCAGATCGAACGGTTGATATTAAATAAGCTTTTTTAATTTTTATTACTGTTGAGATCGAACGGTCCAAGTTAAAGAGCTGTTCAGATCGAACGCATAGTGGGAAGCAACGTGGCTTCCCAAAGGTAACTGAGGCTGACTGCTCCGCGAGCCCCTGTGGTCTGAAACTTGTCTGCTGATGCGCCCCCACGCGTGGGTGAGGCGCACGCGCCTGACAGAAAAAAATTAAAAAAAGGATTGACGCTAGCCTGACGTCAGCCCTGCGTCAGGTCCACCTCGGGCTCGCGGGCTAGCGATTCCTCACGGGCCTGTTGCTCGAGCCTGCCCAGTCCCACGGGCTCCCAACGCTGAAGGCTTGCAGCTGGGCTATCCAGCCCTGTTTGGTCCACTGTCCCCCGAGCAGTCCACAATGGTGGACTTGCTCTTAGGTCAGGTTTTGGGGGTTCCTTTATTTGTTTCGTTTTCGGTCATTTTCTCTCATTTTGGGGATGCATCTCTCTGTTCTGTGTATTGTTCTTTTGTTTAAGGTCTTTTTTTTTTTTTTTTTCCTGCTTATGCTTCTTACTCATTTTCCTGGGATTTTTTGTTTTCAGTTGCAAGGGTAAAGAAAACACTAAAATCCCAGGTTAAATGGGTATTGGGTTTTGGTGGTTGAAAATATGATTTTTTTCTGGTTAAGCTTCTTGCTCATTTTTCTGGGATTTTTGGTTTTCAGTTGCAAGGGTAAAGACAATACTAAAATCTTAGAAATCGGTATTGGCATTTGTATTAATGCATTTCCATTTTCGTTGGTTTGCAGGATAGGTGCATTGAGACCTAAAAATATTTGCGTGAACTTCATAAATTTTTCTGGTGCTCCGAACGTTGAAGGGTAAGTGTTTTTGAGCTAAGTTCAATTTTTAATTCTCTACTGTTTGCAGGAAATCTGGGGGCTCTGGTGGTGCTAAAGCATCCGAACAAAGGGAAGCAATAACCTTTGCTGATGTTGCTGGCGTTGATGAGGCTAAAGCAGAGCTAGGAGAAATTGTGGTATGTTGGATACTCCTCTATTTCCTTTGATATCACCAAATGAATCATCACGGTCTTTTGGAGGATCCTAAAGGCTTCCTAATGTCTTGTGAATTTTTATTCCATTTTTATTTATGGCCATGTTTTCTGGTCAGGAATTTCTTCGGAATCCAGACAAGTATATACAACTTGGTGCCCGTCCTCCACGTGGAGTTCTCCTGGTGAGTAACCAAAGACTAATTAATCAATGATGAATTACACCTCAAAACCTCAAAACCTCAAAACCTCAGAGTGGGAAGTCAATGATCCCAATTCAAATGTTTAGCATTTATGGTTAACTTGATGAGCTAACTATGGTATGCCTTTCACGGACATCTCCCAGGCCTTTCTCGACAAAGTTTTGAACCTTTTTTTTTTGTTTTTTTTGTTTTTTTTTTTTGTTTTTTTTTGTTTTTTTTTTGCCGTGTGTGTAGTACTAGTGTTGGATTATGGTGGAGTGCATAATTCCCAAGGACGATGGAAGCCACTTAGAGAAATACTATTTGAGCACCCAAGCTTAATTTCTGCTCAACTACACTCATTTATGTATGTCCAAATCACATTATCATAGATATTGCATTGCATTTTAAACATTTGTACATTCATTTTTAATTGGTATTGACAATGAAATACAAACATTAGAGATGACCACCTCAATTATTCTAAAACCTTGAATTAACAAAGAGCAATGGTACGATTAGATTACTGATTGTTAGGCATTTAGAACAAAAATACATAAAAATGAATCATTCCAAACACCAACAAAACGGAAAAGAGAACCGAAAAAGGTATTGAATCTTCAAGTTCCTCAGCCAAGCAATCCCTATGCAATATCGCAAGCCAAAAGTCTTTTACGATTACGCCTACATAGAATTTTGCCCACATACCATGTAATTCATTTGCATTCAGAAAAGGCTTTTTCATATAAAAAAAGTACTTGGTGAATCATATACAAATTTATAGCCAAAAAAATAGTGTGCACACTTACTATGGAAAACGTCTAAAATTGAACTAATAGAAATTAAACTATCCAATTATTATTACAAACAGGTTGGCAATCAGGATTAAGAAAAAGCTGCCAAGTTGTCGACATATGTATTTGAGCATCTCTGATCTTCATCCCAATCGTCGCCGTCACGGAATCTTAGTAATTTGCGCACCACGGTCAGCTATATGAAGAAGGGGTTGAACCAACACTGGAATTTGTGATGACAAAGAAGGACATAAGTGGGAGTGGAGCTACCTATCTGCCGAGCTGTACCAGAAAGACATCCATTTTCTCATAGAGCTCATACAGGTATTTAAATTTTTGCTGTGTTTTTCCAAAAATTAGTGAAAAAGTTTCAATCTTTTCCTTATCAACGTCAATGAAACTCGAAATAATTTGTGGGTTTCTTTTTTGTGTAATTTTATTTGCTGGGTTTGTTTCTTCGTTGATTTTTATTCGAAAATCAAAACAATTTCTGGGTCTTTGGTTCTGTCTCTAAAAAAAGATGAAAAAGTTTCAATTTTTTGATACTAGCATCAATGGAACTTGAAAACAAACTGTGGGTTTGTTCTTTTGGTAGATTTTAATTGTGGGTTTTTGATTTGCAGAATGCAGAAGACAATGAACACGAAGAAGGGGTTGAACCAACACTGGAATTTGTGATGACAAAGGACATAACTGGGAGTGGGGCTCCGGTTACTCTGCTGGTTTTTAATAATGAGGTTGGGAATTTCCAGGAAGAATATGGACTCCATCTGCAGTGTAGGACGTTCTACATAGAAGGGGAAGAGACAGCAGGGCTTTATTGGAGAAAAAGGTAAATTAAAAGGTTATATATCAACTTATTGAAGTTGGAACTCCTATCCCTAATAGCCTTCCCTTCCCATTAGGATGTGTTTTACGGAGAATGCAACTAGGAATAAGTAGTTAAGCGCGCTCTCGGTTCATAACCATTTTGTACCACCATATCTTAAGCACAAAAAGCGAAAACGAAGGGCGAAATGGTTATTAAACTAGCACCAAGGGTTTGAGCCTTGCAGTTTTTTCCTTTTCCATGAACCTGAATGTTGAATATATTTCTTGTGATTAACTTTGCTTTCTATCAAATCTGTTGCTGGAATTATATTTCATCCCATTAATGTCTCTGTGCCACTTCTTTTTTTTTTTTTTTTTTTGAGATCCTGTATTTGTGTTCCTTTTAGCAAGTTTGGGCTCTATATGAAATTCCCACCCCAGTCCCTCTCCGAGTGGCTCAAGCCTCGATTGCTTTCCAGACTCTCTGGCCTCTTTTTTTTTGTGGGGGGGGGGGGGGGGGGAGGGGGGGGGGTGGGGTGGGGTTGCAGTGTGGTCAAGCCCGGGACCAAGAACGTCCACAACCTCTGGCTCGAGCTCTCCGAAGGCAAAAGCTCTTTAGCCGATTCATCCCCTCCGGTTCGAACGGTTCAGGTTGTGATGGTACGGATTATGTGCTTATTGATTATAAAAGAGATTAATGTCTAAGTAATTGATTTATAAAAAACAATGTTGTGTATTTTTGCTGCTATATGTTTTCTTTTTCGTTTCGTTTTCTTCTTCTATTTTGTTGCTAAGAAATCTGTGTTGTTTTTCTAACCACATTGGTTTCAGCAATTCCCAGAGTTTCAACCAAACCCGTTGTATATTTCGGGAGAGTCTTATGCTGGAGTCTATGTGCCAACTCTTGCTTCTCAAATTGCAAAAGGTATCTAATTAGTTAATTGGTGTTTACATAATGACAACATTACACTAATTGCATATGTATATATGTATCTATTGGATTTAACTTCTGGTCTGTAACAAAAGGTATCTAATTAGTTAATTGGTGTTTACATAATTACAACATTACACTAATCGCAGTTTCTTGGTAGCCAAAACAGACCCTTTACATGATTTTGCCTAGAATTCGTTTAAAGATTTAAAATTTTCTCTTCACTCTGTTAATGGGTTTGATTTTTCCCCATCTGTTTTGCAGTTTGAGTCTACTGAGTTCTACGGATTCACTCAATTGCAATCATCTCTTCTGCAAGTAATTTCTACCTTCATTGTTATTTGCATATGAATGTTAGGTTTTATTTGGATGTATTAATACTTGGAATGTGCTTGATCATATTGCCAATGTTTGCTTAGTTTTTACAGTACTTGCATCGTGAAGTCGATGAAATCGGGTTCCATATGTCCAGTTTATAAAATTCCATATTGGCGCAGGGGTATGAATCATGATAATTTTATGTGTGCAATGATCAATTGGCGATGGATACATCAGTCTTTTGTGTTTCAGTTTCTTTCGTGTTTGTGTAACTGATCCTGGGATGTTTGTTGCAGGCACTGGGAAGATGACTCTCGCTACGGATCATAATCGGTATCTAATTGCAGGCACTGCTGGAGCAATAATGGTGTGTCAAACATTGAAGGCGGTTGCTATGCCAAGTGCATTGATTTGTCAAAGGACAAGGAACCAGTGAGCAAGCTGGGCTTGGCTCAAACTATATATTGTTTCATCAGCATGAATAAGAGATTTATCAGGTTCAGTAATCGTGCTAAGAGTTGAAAACGCCATGCCTTGTTATGAGTGAGTAATAACGATGCGGTGCATGAATAATAGATTTATCAGGTTTAGTAATCGTCCTAAGGGTTGAAAATGCAATGCCTTGTTAGGAGTGAGAGTAAACAATGATGGGGTGCATGAATAATAGATTTATCAGGTTTAGTAATCGTCCTAAGAGTTGAAAACGCGATGCCTTGTTAGGAGCGAGAGTAAATAAACCCCTTCACCAAGAGTTCTTTACTAAGTCGTGTATTTTGTTTTTCATATCCTTAATTGCTTTACGCAATGCCTTGTTAGGAGTGAGAGTAAATAACGATGGGGTGCAACACGACACTTGTTTAGGATCTTCACTTTCCCCTGGGTTTTCATGCACGATTTAGATTCGCAGGATCTTTCTTCTCTTAATTACTCTGTCTCTCACCACTAAACTAAACCCTAACCCTGAACCCTGAACCCATCGCCTAAAGCCTACACCTTTAAACCTTAACCACAAAACTAAAGCCTAAACCCTAAACTAAACCCTACCCCCAAACCCTAAACCTGTCGCCTAAAGCTTCAACCTGTCGCCAAAAGCTTTAACCCGTCACCTAAAGCCTTAACCCGTCGCTTAAAGCTTGAATCCGTTGCCTAAAGCTTGAACCTTCAAACCTGAACCACAAAACTAGAACCTAAACCATAAACTAAACCCTACCCCCAAACCCTAAACCCGTCGCCTAAAGCTTTAACCCGTCACCAAAGGCTTTAACCCGTCGCCTAAAGCCTTAATCTGTCGCCTAAAGCTTGAACCTGTCGCCTAAAGCTTGAACCTTCAAACTTGAACCACAAAACTAAAACCTAAACCATAAACTAAACCCTACCCCCAAACCCTAAACCCGTCGCCTAAAGCTTCAACTCGTCACCAAAAGCTTTAACCCGTCGCCTAAAGCCTTAACCTGTCGCCTAAAGCTTGAACCTTCAAACCTGAACCACAAAACTAAAACCTAAACCATAAACTAAACCTTACCCCTAAACCCTAAATCCATTGCCCAAAGCTTTAACCCTTCACCGAAAGCTTTAACCTGCCGCCTAAAGCCTTAACCCGTCCCCTAAAGCTTAAACCCGTCGCCTAAAGCCTTAACCCGTCGCCTAAACCCTAAACCCTTAAACCTGAACCACAAAACTAAAACCTAAACCATAAACTAAACCCTACCCCCCAAACCCTCAACCCATCGCGCCAAAGCTTCAACCCGTCGTGTCGAAGCTTCAACTCGTCGCTTTAGGCTTCAACTCAAGATAACTATCACAACTTGTTCTGTAAGATGTTACTTCTTTTGCGCTATTTCTGTATTTCAGGAATCGTGCCTTGTTTCATCGTCTCGAGAAGCATGCCTCTTTCCACGCCTTGGGAAGCATGCTCCTTTCAATGTCGCGGGAAGCGTGCCCATTTCCACATCCCGGGCAGCGTGCCCCCTTTTCGTGACTCAAGGAGCGTTCCCCTTCATGTATTGGAAAACGTGCCCCATTTTTGTGCCTCAGGAAGTATGCATCTGCGTAGATTGGAAAATGTGCCCATTTCTGCGCCTTGGGAAGTGTTCATCTTTTCGCGTTTTTGAAAGTGTGCCCATACGTGCATTGGAAAGCGTGCCCATTTCTACGCAATGGAAAGTGTGCCCATTTCCGTGCCTCGTAAGTGTGCCCCTTTCAGCGCCTTGGGAAGCGTTCACCTTTTCGCATCTCAGAAAGCGTGCCCATTTCTGTGCATTGGAAAGTGTACCCCTTTTTGTACCTCGGTAAGCGTGCCCCTTTCCACACCATGAGAATTATGCCCATTCTCGCGCCTTGGGAAGCGTGCCCCTTCACGCATCAGGAAACGGGCCCCCTTCGCACCTCGAGAGACGTACCCCTTTCAGCGCATCGGGAAGCGTACCCATTTCTGTGCCTCGGAAAGCATTCCCCTTCCATACCTTGAGAATCGTGACCATTTCCGAGCCTTGGGAAGTGTGCCCGTTTCTGCGCCTCTAGAATCGTGCCCATTTTCGCATCTCGGGAAGTGTGTCCATTTATGCACATCAGAGAGCATGCCCATTATGTGCCTCGAGCAGCGTGCCCCTTTGTGCCTCGGGAAGCATGCCATTTCCACGAATAAGAAACGCGCCCATTTTCACGCATCGGGAAGCATGCCCTCGGTAGTGCATCGAAAAAACGTGCCCCTTCCGTGCATCGGGAAGCGTTCCCCTTTCCACGCATCGGGAAGCGTGCCTTTTTCACGCATTGGAAAGCTTTTTTCCCATACAAAATAAAATAACAGTGAATTATGTACTGTAATACAAATATAATAAGAGACTAAAGAAACCAAAATCTTCACTTGAACATAGCTTTCTCCCATTAGAATTTCCTTTGCTTTCTTGCATAACATTCTTACCTACAATGAAGCAATGAAGAAACGATCATGTACAGATAGATGGTTCTGATACTAAAAGACAGGAGATAGGTTAAAAAAAAAATTAGAAAACATTATATAACTTAAAATGTGCTTAAACAAACCATTCTCGCATATAGCCAAGTTCTATACAGAGGTAAAAGTCATGGATTGTACTTTAGTCCATTTCACATAGTTTACTTTGTATGTGCATAAGAAAATTCATTTTGAAAATTACAACCGCCTTATCTTAAAGTGGCAATACAACTGCCTTATCTTAAAGTGGCAATACAATTGCCTTATCTATAGTCAAATTGCTAAAATATTTATAGAATCCAATACATTTTTTAAATAAATGAGAAGCATGCTGTAAGACAATTTGGTTTTTCATGTTATCAGCTCAAAGGTCCCCTTGCCAAAATACATTCTTCGACTGAAATAGATTTATGAGACTATAAGAGCTTGTTTGGTATCCTACTTGAATCTAACCTTTTAAATTCAAAATCAATTTTCAAGTTTTAGACCTTAAAAACTTGTTTGATAGAACTATTTTTAAAAACTAAACTCAAGATTAACTTTAAAATATAGTCTACTCTCTAAAAACATAAAAAGTGAGTTTTTAAACTTAAAATCACTTATTTCTTTTCTCCCCCTCCTTCTCTCTCACTCCAAATCTCTCTCCTTTTTTTTTTTTTTTACCTTTTCCGTCTTCCCTCCAATATGCTCTCTTTATTCTCTCGGTTTTTTGTCTCACTCCTCTTCCTCTTTATCTCATCTAAGGTTTAGGGTTTAGGGTTTAGGGTTGAGGGTTGAGGGTTGAGGGGTTGAGGGGTTGAGGGGTTGAGGGGTTGAGGGGTTGAGGGGTGAGGGGTGAGGGGTTAGGGGTTAGGGGTTTAGGGGTTTAGGGGTTTAGGGTTTAGGGTTGAGGGTTGAGGGTTGAGGGTTGAGGGTTGAGGGTTGTAGGGTTGAGGGTTGTAGGGTTGTAGGGTTGTAGGGTTGTAGGGTTGTAGGGTTTAGGGTTGAGGGTTGAGGGTTGAGGGTTGAGGGTTGAGGGTTTAGGGTTGAGGGTATAGGGTATAGGGTATAGGGTATAGGGTATAGGGTATAGGGTATAGGGTATAGGGTATAGGGTATAGGGTATAGGGTATAGGGTATAGGGTTTAGGGTATAGGGTTTAGGGTTTAGGGTATAGGGTATAGGGTTTAGGGTTTAGGGTTTAGGGTTTAGGGTTTAGGGTTTAGGGTTTAGGGTTTAGGGTATAGGGTATAGGGTATAGGGTATAGGGTATAGGGTTTAGGGTTTAGGGTTTAGGGTATAGGGTATAGGGTTTAGGGTATAGGGTTTAGGGTTTAGGGTATAGGGTATAGGGTATAGGGTATAGGGTTTAGGGTTTAGGGTTTAGGGTTTAGGGTTTAGGGTATAGGGTATAGGGTATAGGGTTTAGGGTTTAGGGTTTAGGGTATAGGGTTTAGGGTATAGGGTATAGGGTATAGGGTATAGGGTATAGGGTATAGGGTATAGGGTATAGGGTATAGGGTATAGGGTATAGGGTATAGGGTATAGGGTTTAGGGTTTAGGGTTTAGGGTTTAGGGTTTAGGGTTTAGGGTTTAGGGTTTAGGGTTTAGGGTTTAGGGTTTAGGGTTTAGGGTTTAGGGTTTAGGGTTTAGGGTTTTAGGGTTTTAGGGTTTAGGGTTTAGGGTTTAGGGTTTAGGGTTTAGGGTTTAGGGTTTAGGGTTTAGGGTTTAGGGTTTAGGGTTTAGGGTTTAGGGTTTAGGGTTTAGGGTTTAGGGTTTAGGGTTTAGGGTTTAGGGTTTAGGGTTTAGGGTTTAGGGTTTAGGGTTTAGGGTTTAGGGTTTAGGGTTTAGGGTTTAGGGTTTAGGGTTTAGGGTTTAGGGTTTAGGGTTTAGGGTTTAGGGTTTAGGGTTTAGGGTTTAGGGTTTAGGGTTTAGGGTTTAGGGTTTAGGGTTTAGGGTTTAGGGTTTAGGGTTTAGGGTTTAGGGTTTAGGGTTTAGGGTTTAGGGTTTAGGGTTTAGGGTTTAGGGTTTAGGGTTTAGGGTTTAGGGTTTAGGGTTTAGGGTTTAGGGTTTAGGGTTTAGGGTTTAGGGTTTAGGGTTTAGGGTTTAGGGTTTAGGGTTTAGGGTTTAGGGTTTAGGGTTTAGGGTTTAGGGTTTAGGGTTTAGGGTTTAGGGTTTAGGGTTTAGGGTTTAGGGTTTAGGGTTTAGGGTTTAGGGTTTAGGGTTTAGGGTTTAGGGTTTAGGGTTTAGGGTTTAGGGTTTAGGGTTTAGGGTTTAGGGTTTAGGGTTTAGGGTTTAGGGTTTAGGGTTTAGGGTTTAGGGTTTAGGGTTTAGGGTTTAGGGTTTAGGGTTTAGGGTTTAGGGTTTAGGGTTTAGGGTTTAGGGTTTAGGGTTTAGGGTTTAGGGTTTAGGGTTTAGGGTTTAGGGTTTAGGGTTTAGGGTTTAGGGTTTAGGGTTTAGGGTTTAGGGTTTAGGGTTTAGGGTTTAGGGTTTAGGGTTTAGGGTTTAGGGTTTAGGGTTTAGGGTTTAGGGTTTAGGGTTTAGGGTTTAGGGTTTAGGGTTTAGGGTTTAGGGTTTAGGGTTTAGGGTTTAGGGTTTAGGGTTTAGGG